>NW_005187669.1:399632-411300 GCF_000239375.1 Pundamilia nyererei | reverse complement strand
CTCTTAAACAGGCTGGTTAAAGAGTCCACCGCCGAGCTCCAGTGCTCCTGGTCTTGCTTCCTTTCCTGCTCTCCTGCATGCACCGTCCTTCTCTCCATTCTCTCCCTTTACCAGTTATAGTTCCTACATTTAGAGTCCTACTCTTAGCTCCACATTCCTGCCTTTCCTTCTCTCTCACTGCCTCCACACACCTTCTCCTCCTCTGTGGCTAACAGTAGCACTGGAGGAGATCGTTTCCAATACGGAAATCATATTTTTTATGATCTGCATCAAAATGCTGGATACCCTTCCTGATGCAACCCTCTCCATTTATCTGGGAACTAGGAGAGCTTTGGCTTGTGGCCTCTTGTGGCTGGGTTACTCTCATATATGACTAAAATGTCTGTGATGCAGGATCCAGTAGACAAACAGAAAACCTCACTATTTTAATCTAAAGAAAGAAAACTGACAAATGAAAAACAGCAAAGTTTCTTACCCCAAAGCTTCTTAACACTTATGTTTGTTGCTTCGTGAGTGACGTTACAGATGAACGTTGACAAGTCAGACTTTAGTATCTCCACATGGTCTCTCCTCTGGAAGGTATCGTCTCCATTGGGAAGACCTCCTGAGCTCATCAGGCCGTCCTCTTTAGCGAGAACACGTCTGTTCCTTTTGATCCTAACAATGATGTCTTTTGTGTAGAAGCCTGTGGCGAGGCAGGTCAGGATGAGGTTTGTCTCCACTTTGGCCTTCTTTGCAAACACGTACACGACAGGCGGAGCTGGAGAGAGAAAAATAATGTGCACGAGGTAACTAAAAGATAACTGTACGTCTGTAATCAATACCTTAATAATAAATGTAATCACTCATTATAGCAACTACTGCGATTTCAAACAGGCATGCTGCCGATACTAAAATTAGAAACCTGTTCACTTTCACAGATTTTAGATCTTTTTTAGTTATTGTTTCTGCCTTGGCTTAACTCTCGCCACAGAGAATACATAATGTGCAAAAGGTGAAATAAAACTACATGTTAAAAACAATGAAAACTCATTATACATGTACATGTAAATCAGCATTCACATCCTGAACATCACCGCTGGACTACAAACTGCTGTTTTTCTGTTAGCACTGCCAGCATGTTTGCTTAGGCTGCAGCCAAATCTTTCTCTCTATGCAGCCTGAGGATATAAATGTGATTTCAGTGATTCCACTTGGGAAAGTTCCACAGCTGCTTTGAGGTCTCCACACAGAAACAGCTCACCTGCACTGTAAACACTCAAAGTAATGAAATAAATGGTTAATGTCAACTTAAGTTTTTAAAAACACTCCTACTGTCACGGCGGGGGCAGCAGTCGTGTGGTGGAGTGAATGAGGACCCAAGTTGCAGACAGCAGTGGAGATGCGAGTGAGGTTTATTTGTAGTGCTCAGTAAGAAAAGGCGAGGGCAGAACTAAGCATAACCCTAAACTGGGGAAAACTAATAATAACAAAACACGAAACCATAACTCACAAAGTCACATGCAGGGAAAACAAGAGGGATGAAGGGATGAAGAGCTGGGAATGGAGATCAGAGTGTGGCGCAGAGAGACGCAGAGACGCCCAAAAGATGCAGGATAACACAGACGAACCAACGAGGAACACAGGCAGGCACACACTATAAATACACACAAGGTAACGACGGAATGACACACAGCTGAACCTAAGTAGACACACCGAGACACACACTTTCAAAGTAAAACAAGAAACACACAGACTGTTTTACAACACAAACTCGGGGACATGAACAGAACACAGGACCATGACACCTACTCACTCAAACAGCTTAGGTTCATCTAACATTTTCTTCCATTTGAGCGATTTTGTCACCTGTAATCTAAAAATGTATAATTGAATTTTACTTATTTAAATTATTTGGCTGACATGTTTGGAAGATTTTGATTCCTGGGGTCAATGTGACCACAAGCATAAAAGATATTAGTCTTTACTGCAGCGGTCGTCAACTTTACACATTAAGATGAAGGTCAGGATCTACAGTTTCAAATTTCAAAGGCATAAAATTCTACAAATGCTGAAAAATATTGATTCCCCTCTGAACAAATGGTCAGTTTTAACAAGTTTAATTTAGAATAATATATGCTGAACTAAAAAAAATGACACAACAGTCTCAAATCTGCAGAGAAGGTAGAACATATCAAAATATATAAAAGAAAAGCTGCGCTGCATTACACTGAGTTCTAGGGGAAAGGGGAGATTTTTAGATTTCACACTGAATAACAGGACAAATAACAAAGTTAAAAAAAGAAGCACTAGCATTTCAAACCCAAACTATGCTAAACTGTCACAAAGGCTACATCCATGCTAGCCCAGATAAATTTGAAAACGGCGTTTTCGTCTAAAAACGCTCGGCGTCCACACTAGCGTTTTCAGTCGTTTTCACAGAGTTGTGCGTCCACATTGAAACGGGCAAAAACGCTTACGTTCCAGTCCTGCACATGCATGAAATGCAAGACGATTCGACCTGCCCCATTTCTGCCTGCTGTTTATTTACCTTCCGGTGTTGTGCCAAAGTAGGTATCCCTGACAGAATTTGTTTCCCCTCTGCTGGAAGCACGCAGGAAGTACTGATGTTTTGATTTTGTGAAAAAGTGAAAAATTAGTATCGTTACATTACCGTTCAGTTTGAGGGTTACAACAGAAAATTATATATTTATTGCTCACGGGGTATCAGATGGAATTATTTTAACAAACCATTAACATTTTGGCTGATAACTATTTTTATTCTCCTGTAACTTTACTATATAAAGAGCTAAATCCTCCAAAGTTTCAGGAGTAATGCGTCATAATAACAAGTGTTTGTGAACTAAAAATCAGCAATGTGGGAGACTGTTTGTCAGTGATTTTGGACAGTACAGCGTGTGCTCCCGACGCAGGGGAAACAAATTCTGTCGGGGATACCTAGTGAAAAGTCGCGGCAAAATGTCAAGGAAAAGCAGCGAGTCTTTTAAATGGACTAAAAATGAGGTGGAGTTGTTGCTGTGAGTAACACAAAAGTACAAAGTTGCAAACGTGAGTGAGAATTGAAGAAAAGCTATCAGGAGCATGTACAGACTGATATTAATCTTTAATAGGGCTGTCAGAACTGAGAGCAAACAAATCAGCTGCTGTATCATGCCCTCCGCTATCTTGGTTTAATTGGTCACAAGGTGTCACTGTTGAACCGCATATACATAGATTAGATAGATACATATATTTTAGCAAATTTGACCATTTGTCCACTGCAGGACACCATAGTTCAGATTTCTCGTTCGTGTGGGCGCCATCTTGGTTCAGTGTTTACTGTGATTTGCAAAGGGCCAGCAGCAGAGTTGGAGTGGTGTTTGCCCCAGCATCTGAATAAACGCCTGTGCCCGACTGGTCTCTCTACTGTGAACCCCAATCCAACACAAACTTACACAACGCAGAGTCCGGGGTGTAGGGAGGCCCCTGCACTGGTTGGGTTACAGTCACATGATTGCATCACATGACTAAAATGTGTCATAGTTTTGAAAAAGTCTCCGTTTTTGCTGTCCACACTGCGACGCGAATGCACCGTTTTAAAATGTACGCTTTTTCTAAAGAGTTTTCAATCAGCGAGAAACGCAGTCTCAGTGTGGACGGGAGGCCAAAACACAGAGAAAATAATGCGTTTTCAAACAAAAACACATTATGGTGGACATAGCCAAAGTTAGTGTGATAGCTTCTCAAGGGGATCAACCACTGTAAGAGGTGTGAGGGAGTGTGAACTCTTTCTTTGGGGAAAACCAAAGGTGTAAACCAGCTGTGTACTGCCTTTTGTTTTGTAGAAGGTATTTAAACCCAGGGCTGTGCTGGAGGGAGAGACTCTGCTGGTCAGTGTGCTGATAGCCGCTCTCTCTCTCACCAAGCTTGGGTTTTTATTAAAGGATGTCAGCTCCCACTCACCGTTGTCTGCAGGCTTCATTAAATGAAAACTTCCATGACACCTGTAACCAGATATAATGCACAGTAGTTCCCCTAACACTGTATAAAATCTACCAAAAGCTCATGTGATGACCGTGACTGCACAGCATCAGTTAGTGCTCTGTAGTCGGGCTCATAGTTGGACACAGCCAGTCTCAAACAGTCAAGAAGGTGTTTGTCAGTTGTGTCTTTCACTGCACAACGGGAGAGGACATTTTTCTCTGCTCACAAGTTCCCAGACGTTGCTCTCCTTTGCCCTCGACTTCAGTTTGGCCTTTTCTTCATCTACAGGTTGCTTGGGCGCAAAGCAGGCAGACTGTTCTGTCATCGACCAAAGTGAATAAAAACTCACGCTCCCATTCTGAATGAGAGGGGTAGGTTTTCGGCTTCTTACGGACGCCATCTGCCATCTTACCCTGCTACACGTCTGCAGTTTCAGCCAAACGACTCTGCAGCCAATCAAACATCACGAGACATTCAGAGAAGTGACTGAACTTCTGATAGGTTAAAGTAATATGTTAATAGCCTAAAATGCTGTGCGACCTACTTTCATTGACAGGTTGATCGACTGGTTAGCGAACCCTGCTTTAGTGTAACAGCCGGGCAGATTTAGATTCTGAGAAAATACAATGAGTACAAGTAACCCCCCCTCAAAAAAAAAGAAAAGAAATTGTTTTTTGAAACTCATTCAGTGAGAAAACATGTAAGAGAGCTACTGTTTTGGCTGAAATGCAACACTTTCACAGCAGAACCACAGTTACCATGAAGCTCAAACTGGGATTTTGACTGACCTCAGAACTGATTACTGTCTGACACTGATCACCTGATTTTACCTACAGTTTGTTCAAAATTCATTTTAGTTGTAACTGAAATGATACCTGCCTTTCAAACAGAACTCCTACACACCAGGTGATACTCAAAGACACAAAGGTATAAGACCAAACTTCTGGGTCACAACTAACTTAAACAACAAACAAAAACATTTATTACTAAATCTACTTACTCTCAACTCTACTAATGAAGATTATAACAACAGAAAGATTATTAAACACATACGGGCTTCTTCTAGTTGCTTTCCCCCCCTAACCAAGAACATCTTCAGCCATTTGATGCACACATTCTCCAGGTATCTCTTGATGCGCTCTTTCGTGGCCTGATCACTGTCCCACTCTCTCATGGTGAGTTGGGCCTCCTGAATTGCGGCGATCCAGAATTTGTTTTTAGAATCGAAGGAAAGGAAGTCGTGTCCATCATAGGCGTACGTGTGCATAGCGCGATGAAACTTGAGCGTGCCATCAGGCTGCATTTTGCCCTCACAGCCACGCATCCCCTGAAGAACGTGGACAACTGAAAGACGGGCGAAATAAATAAAGGGCAGGTTAGAGATTAAAAAACCTTCTGATGTAAACAAATGAGCAGGAACAACTTTGTCCTGACTTGAAAAACGCAAAAGACATTTTTATAGAGAAACACTTGAGTTGGAGATCAACTTGGTGCTCTTGTTAATGGTGCTCGACATTTCGTGGAGCTTACCCGAGTCATTCTGTCTCTTTCGATTCATTAGGCTTTCTAACCACTGTTCTTCTGTGCCTTTTCCCCAGTACTCAGCAGATAAACACTCTTTCATCCACTCCTGTTTGGGAACTTTCCTCTCACTCTCACTGTCGTAGTACTCGATCGCCCTGCCATCCAGCAAATCCATGGCTGTGAACTTGTGGATGCCCGGAGTGCCGTCGGGTTTGGAGAGCGCCGTGTAGATGCAAGTGAGGGAGTGAATCTCTGAAAGTCAGAAAGGGAAGAAAAACATAGAAAGATATTTATTTACGCTGCACAGCTGAGAAGCTCCAGCTGACTGCGCTCTCTTCTTCACTGTCTGTTGCTTGTTTAATAAATCTACCTTCACTACCTCTGCTCCTCACATGTTCACCTTTCCACCTGTGTCCCTCTCGTTCACACACATCTATTCTGTCTTGCATCTACTGACTTTCATTCCTCTTCTGTCCAGAGCATACCTTCACCTCTCCAGGCTCTCCTCCACCTGCTCCCTATTACCTCAACTCCATTTCTCCTCATATCTACACCAGTGTCATAAAAGGTTTTCTGCAAACTCAGCTCAGTCTGCCCAGCAGATGGCGCTAACTCTCACAGTGCTTCCAGTACTCTTCAGTTGTGACAGTGATCTGTGTAGGAGTTAGATGACTGCATCATTCCCCCCAGTACCAGGACGGTGAGTGAACTGCAGGAGGGCCAGCAGCGTGCTCACCAGAGGTGGGAGGTAAATGACCTGATACCATCCAGGCCTGTTGCTTTTCTGGACTTAATCTTCTTTAGCTCCTTCCTCACATGATCAGCACTCGAGAAGGGAGGGGTTTGTCAGGTGAGGGGGCGAGAGGCAAGGATGTGAAGTGGTGACACACTAAATGTGGGAGTGATATTTGGATTGGAGGGGTGAGACAGGGGGAGGAAGGATGCATGGGGCAGTCTCAGGTGGTGTGAAGTAGGGTAGCAGATGTGGGTGGGGTCTGACAGTGCCATGATGCCTGCCGCGTCGCTGTGTCGTGAGCCAATTTTGTCGGCCGTGCACGTCTCAATGTTGGTAACGTGGTGTGTTGTGCCGCGGCCATCGCAGCTGGGTTGAAGGGAGGAGAGTTTGATGGTGTTGGGTTTCCCTGCCACTTTCACAACGTCTGACAAACATCTGTTGCTCAAGCCAAGACTTTATGCCAGATTAGGCCGCTTCGATGTAGTTTCTTCACACGATGCTGAAGATTAATAAAATAGAATCTAAAATAATTCTAACTAATGAGCAGTTTTATAAACGACATGAGGAGGTTTGGGCAGGTGCCTACTAACGAATCACACACACACCTTCTGATTTCTAAGAGTTCGTAATCATGAGTAAACCGACCTCTGCGTGTCTGCTGTACCCGTGCGCTCGTGTTACATCACTGTCATGAAGTAAATAAAAACGCCTTATATGTTCCGTGAAGTAACGGTCCTTCTTTACTTTCACTTTCATTAAAATGTCCTGAAAAAGTAAACTCACCGCTGTTGGCAGCCAGTCCTGCCCCCAGAAGGACGAGAACTGTGATGAAGAACATGTGACACATACAGGAGACCTTCTTCTCATTTCTAAACTCGCTTTTATTTGATTTTTCGACCGTGTTTCTTCTTCATCTTCTGAGGTACCTATTTCCTGCCCGCGGCGCGTTCACGGCCTGCTCTGAATTTAGACACTATATAAATGTGGCGTTCAATGCACGTGTATTTTTTCGCGTGTTTTGTGTCTACCAGTGAGTATTAGGACCATATTAGGAAAAAAATGATTATCGATAATTTTGAGATTAAAGCTAAAATGTGGAGATTACAGTTGTTGTTCAAGACAATCTGCCATCTGCACCCTCTCAGATAGCGAAACCCTACTTTTCCTTTCTTGTTATTAACCGTTTTTAGTAACAAAGAATAAAGAAATTATTTGTCTTTTAGAACACAAATATATGACTGTGGTGATACGTATAAGGACGCTGGAGCGAGTGCACAAAACAGAATCTAGTCAGATGTAAAACACACAAACTGTGAGGGGTGGATTGGACAAAATGAAACAGCTGGTCATGGAAAGATGTGCAACTCATCTCAACAAAGCACTTTGTAGAGCAGGAGTGGGCAACTCCAGGCCTCACGAGGGCCGGTGTCCTGCAGGTTTTAGATCTCACCCATGTGTCAACACACCAGAATCAAATGATTAGTTCATTACCAGGTCTGTGGAGAACTTCAGGACGTGTTGAGGAGCTAATTTAGCCATTTAAATCAGCTGTGATGGTTCAAGGACACATCTAAAACCTGCAAGACTCCGGCCCTCGAGGCCTGGAGTTGCTTTGTTGTAGAGGCTACAGCAAACGTGGCAGTTTGTCTTGAAACAATAACATCCACATTTCGACTTTATTATCAAAAAGAGCACATATATTTTTTACTTAACATGCCTCCAATACTCTCATTTCTCTGTGTTCGAGCTTCTCCTTCCTGAACTTTTAAACACATTTCAGAAATCAAAGAAGGGGATCCTCAGCCTGTACATGTGACTGTCTGATGGGAGCACAACATTTCTGTTAAATATATAATGATACAAACTTGTGCACTTACAAACTGTATGAAATGTCTCACCTTTACCCTGTACCTCTGCTAAAAAGATCGATTTTTATATTTATTATTAATATTTATTAGTGCCCAACAAACTGAACACATCAATGTGAGCATCCTCTGTTTTCAGCCGTCTTCTTTAATAATAATAATAATAATAATGATGATAATACGTTTTATTTGAAAGCGCCTTTCAGAACACTCAAGGACACTGTACACAGCAGAATAATAAAAGCAAACAGTTTACACAATCATAAAGTCATAAAGTCATAAAACACATTTAACATAGCAGAGTGGAGAGGTTATGTGGCATAAGCTATTTTGAACGAGTGAGTTTTGAGTCTAGACTTAAAGAGAGAGAAGGAAGAGATATTTCTTAAATCAGGAGGTCGGGAAGTCCAGAGTCGAGGAGCAGAGCAGCTCCCTATCGTGGCAAGACGGGGGGAGGGGATAGAGAGAGAAAGAGAAGAAGAAGATCTAAGACACCGAGTTGGGGTGGAGATCTGAACCAGATCAGAGAGAGATGGAGGAGAGAGATGATGTTGCTCATCATCTCCGAGCATGACGTGAGGAGAGCCTTCAAGACAGTGAACACCAGGACAGCAGCAGGACTAGACCAGTAAGGATGGGCGGACATGTCTCAGCCTCCACCACTCTCAGCACTGGAGCCCCCCAGGGGTGTGTTCTGAGCCCCCTGCTGTACTCTTTGTACACATATGACTGCGTGGCCACTACCAGCTCCACCACCATCATCAAGTTTGCTGACGACACCGTCGTGGTGGGCCTGATCTCTGATAACAACGAGACGGCCTACCTGAAGGAGATTAGGAATCTGGAGAACTGGTGCCAGAGGAACAACCTCCTTCTAAACGTCAGTAAGACAAAGGAGCTGATAGTGGACCCTGAAAAGGATAAACGGAAGCAAATGGAAGGAATATGGAAAAATGTTTTTCCTCTAAAAAAACTGTGGAACAAAGCTGGGAACATTTTACATTTACAAAAATGATAAAAGTCTCTGCATAATCTCACTTACTGTGGGAATATCAATTCAATTGTTTCAGTCCATCGAGGTTTCATCAGCTATGTGAGCAACATTTCACACACACAGGAAAAGATCTCAGCATGTTAACTGCAGCAGTAAGTCGCAGTATTTGGACAGAAATCAAGTTATTAAAAAACAACAACTAAGGAGTGACAAGATTCAGATATTCAACAAAAAGGAAAGATCATTTCTATGAGAACATATATTTAAATATACTACAGCTGGAAACAGCTGGAAGAACACAAATGGTCAAAGAATACTGAAAAATAAATAACTCTGGTGAGGACAATCTTATCGAATAAATGCTGAAGTTATTTTCCCATTTATCAGCACTGGTTCCTTGCAGCTTTACATTTCACTGAGGGAGGTTCAGTTTAAGGGAAAATCAATGAATTCTCTTCGACTAAACTTCAGAAAGAGAGTAAAATAAAAGTTGTCCCTCAGTCGTTCTTGTCTCTGCCTGCTGTAAATACACATAAACAGACACAGACGAAACCTGAAGCAGCTGAACTTCAAAGTTCACAGTTTGAGTACAGACTTGTTCTCCGGCAGCCGAGTGTCTTTAAAATGAGTCGTGTTAACACTGATGGTCTAATGCGGTGACACCTTGAGACATTTAAGGGATCAATAAATTTGAGTTTCACGTTAATTATAACATCAGAAGGACCAACACGAATTTCTTGTCCTCTGATTCGCTCCAGTCTTGACATGTGGATTCTGATTACCCAATAATTTCAACAGGCAGCCTGTACAGTTATTTTTCTGTCTTTGCTTTAAGGGATTTCTTTTTCTTTATGTGTACAATAAAAATACCCGTTACACTTTCTATCACATAGATTAAAAAAAACCTTCAGGTTCTGCAGAGATTTTATTTTGCACAAAGTAAATCTGATGCAAAAGAAACTTTTTATAAAATGTTTGACACGAGTGCTGTGCTCTGTCATCACAGCTTTAAAACCCTTTGGCTGTGGTGTTACCGCTGCTGTGTTTAGCTTTGTGTACTTCATGTTGACAGATCTGAGCTCATAAACACTGAACAAAAATGACTTTTAATGAAGTTACAGCGACACAAAAGAAGACTTCTGAGTTTAAACAGAGACCGGCACATGTGAGAAGTTCACCGCCCCACAGAGACCCCAACAGTTTTTCCATAGCATGTTCATTTCTGCAGTACAGTTTGAAATATTATTATTATTATTATTGGGACTGACTCTCTGTGGAGCCTCAAGTGGACATTAGCGGAACTGCAGGTTTAAAAAGCGCTTATTTATCTCATAATGTTGCACAAAATGCCACATTTTCAGGTTTTCAGTCAATACTTTTTTCTATTAACTTTTCTAAACATATTTTGGTTGTTAAGAGTGTAAAGGCTGAGAAAGTAAGATGAGGAGAAGCGTGTAAGAACCGATGAAGACGACTTAATGTCCTTAAATATCAGTGGCTGTGATCTAAATCTAAACACCTGCATTCCTCTGTCACATTCTTTTAGCCTGAAATGTGACGACTTTTCATAACGTGATCCAACAAACACACACACAAAAATATGCATTACTAGTCGAAAGTACCACCTTTTCATTCAATGTTCTTGAATGAACATTGAGGGGTGTGCGTGACGCCTGCAAAAGGTTCATGTCTCTGTATAAGATGTCCAGAGAGGTGCACAACAATAAGCTTAACAACAACCTTTCTTTGTTACTGGGTGAGAATCAGACTCGCGACTCCAAAGGTGTGCAGTCTTGCCACTACACTATCCAGCTGCGTAACGTGTTCGGTATAAGGCAGGTTATGGTAATACGATGATCAAATTCAGTGTTAAATCTGTTCTTAACGTAAGGTATATCACTGTGTTTGCCTCAAAAGTTGATTCTGTTCATCTGGACGTTTCAGTGGGAGAAACGTTTCGTCACCATCAGGCGACGTCTTCAGTCTCAGCTGACTGCAGGTTTCAACCTTATAAACAGGACATTTGCACAATGACTGAACCCAGCCACTGAGGGAACAACGGGCTGGGGGGTCAGTTCCTTGATCATTAATGCAAATTATTCTGTTGTTCCTGCAAGTCTTTAAGTCCTCTCTGATGGAAGTTCTTGTTGCTGGTCTGTAGAAGAAGATTCAGGATGGCTGCTGGGCTTGAGCTTGTTTGGCAGAATCAGCTGCAGGGATGAACAACAGCATTATTTTACATGTAACACAGACGCAGATCTGCTCTGGCTTATTCTCATATTTTCTTTGGCAAAGCTGTTTCTGCTCTCGCTCTAATTGTGGTTCAGATTCTGAAAACATACAGCAGGCCGGAGCCTCTGTTTCCTCAGGTGGCTGAGGTTTTTACACATCTGTCGAACAACGCTCAGGTTTGAACTTTGAGAGTTTAAACAAGAGAGAAAAATGTGAAAATGTTCGCGTCTGTCTGAGAGAAGTGTGTAGTGAGGGGCTTTACAGCCTTAAAACATCTATAACTGTAAAACATTTAAGCTACTTCGTGGATTTCACCTGTCACAGGTTTTTTTTAGAACATAACTCCTGCAATAA
>NW_005187669.1:394911-398913 GCF_000239375.1 Pundamilia nyererei | reverse complement strand
TCACTCACTCACTCACTCACTCATTCACTCACTCACTCACTCACTCACTCACTCATTCACTCACTCACTCACTCACTCACTCACTCACTCATTCACTCACTCACTCACTCACTCATTCACTCACTCACTCACTCACTCACTCATTCACTCACTCACTCACTCACTCAGGTTATTTAAGGACAAACTGCTCCACATGTGAGGAAACATTTAAAGCTTTCTGTTTCTTTTATTTATGAACTTTAAAATCAGCTTTAAGGTTTTCAGCATCTGCTGCTGTATAAATATTATTACCACATCAAATAATAAGAGCTTATGTGTTAAAACTTAAGTTAAAAGATAACGTTTACCAAAAACCAGAGCAGAAAAATAAAGTGCTTACGTGGTGTAGCAGCCAGAGGTAAACCTGTAAACACACACAAAAGACCAAATGACATTTATTCAGTCAGTGCTTCATGTTTGATTCTTTCTATCTGTTCATATAAAAATTACATTTTAACAGAGTTAAGTTAAAGAGCAGTGACTCAGAGGAACTGAAAGTCAAAAGTACGTCTGAGTGTTTCTTCTGTTTGTTTCATAAAGTGAAACTGAGCAGCTGTCACAGAGAGGAACCTCTGCACACACCTGACAGCAGCCATGTTTCACCTGTCGGGCTGAGGTGTGAACCACTGCAGGGTGGAGCCAAAGCTCACAGCTGGCTGTGTGGAGCCCAGCTGTTGTGAAGGAAGGAGCTCAGCAGCAGACTGAGCTGCACAAACAGAGGAGAGAGCAGGAACCAAAGATCTGCTGTGCTGCTCATTTAAAGGAGTCGCTCTTAAAGACCTCACAATTGTGAGTGACTATGGCTCAGGAGTTGGGAGTTTGCCTGGTAATAGGAAGGTTGCAGGTTCGAGCCCCGGCTTGGACAGTCTCGGTCGTTGTGTCCTTGGGCAAGACACTTCACCCGTTGCCTACTGGTGGTGGTCAGAGGGCCCGGTGGCGCCAGTGTCCAGCAGCCTCGCCTCTGTCAGTGCGCCCCAGGGTGGCTGTGGCTACAATGTAGCTGCCATCACCAGTGTGTGAATGTGTGGATGTGTACAGCACTTTGGGGTCCTTAGGGACGAGTAAAGCGCTGTACAAACGCAGGCCATTTACCATTTACAACACTTTATTTCAAACTTCACCACCAGGTGGCAGTGTTTCACAGGAAGTGTCAGGAGCAGTTCCTCCAGTATGGAAGCAGTAGATGCAGTATTTGGGATGTGAGCAGGTGCTGTGGTGGTTCAAACTCAGCTGGAGCCTCTCTGTGGGTTTGTGTTCTCCCACAGGTTAAACATGTGCTCGTTACATGAACTGCTGACCTACACTGACCACAGGGACCAACATGAGAGCTGAGCTCTCTGAAGGGACCGGAGTCACAGACTGTCTGTGATCCTGCAGGGACCAAACTGACAGACAGCTGCTGTCCTGTTACTGTCAGATTAAAGGTGTTAAAGGATGGACTCAGACTGACTCGAGTCTCCGAGAATCAAACTTTATAAGACAGAAAAATAAAGATGTTACCTTTGTTGTCGTTGGCTCCACGTCTGCGTCCTGTAAAGAGACGTAACACAGACTGTCAGTGATGATGGATGAACTCAGTGGTTTGTTCTACATGCAGATGTGTCTGAGTGGAGACGGTGGAGGAAACGAGCTGCACACTATCAGCAAACATCAATCATTTCTGTTCTGCACAGAGAAACTGCATTTATGTCCCAGAGGGCTCAAAGTTATTGGATCAGAAGCTGCAGACAGGAAAGTCTGACATCATGTCACGTGACTGTGACCTTTGACCCCCTCATGGAGTCCTAATAAAATACTAAGTGAAGTGTTTGAAGGCTGAAGGACTGGAGCAGCTGATATTCAACATTTCTTACAATCATTTCAATGATTTTCTTCATGTGTTTCAAATGTGATGATCAGTAACAGCTCCATGTCATCACTGTCTGAGACCAGGACAGTTTCATTTTTACAGGACACAAAGTCAAACATTTTAACTCCACTCAACAGTAATTACACACAACAGCACACTGGACTTACTAAGATACAAGATCAGACCCACAGCTACAGCAACAAGAGCAACCACAACCACGACTCCTGCGACTACGCCAGCGATCGGAGCTCCAGGTCCATGTTCCTCCGGAGGGTTCTCTGAAACACAGACACAAGCTTCAGGTTGAGGTCACTGTCAGTTATTTGCTGCTGTTTGTTACTGAGATGTAGATTTGAAGCCACAGTCATGATGGAGTCAGTGATCTGACAGCAGTGATGTGGAGCAGCAGCAGGAGGTCAGTGAGAGGGGACGGCACTGAGACTGTTCATATCTGCAACTATTCAGTGATGCTCTGGAGGAGATCGCTCCTCTGCTTCTTCAGGGCTGCAGAGCTGGGCTACATGTGACATGCTAGCTTAGTTCTAGATGGACTGACATGGATCTGACCTCAGGACTGTGATCAGGACAGAATGATGCAGATCTGCTGGACACAGAGGAGCTCCAGGCTCTGACTGAACAAACAGAGTTATGATCAACAACAGAGGCAATAAATAAAGTTTCTTACCCCAAGTCTTTGTAACATTCACACCAGTCGCCTCATGAACGACTTCACAGCTGAACTTTGACAGGTCAGACTTCAGAATCTCCACAGACTCTCTCTTCTGGAAGGTCTCATCGTTATTTGGAAGAACTCCTGAGCTCGTCAGGCCGTCGTCTGAGGTCAGAACACGTCCGTTCCTTCTGATCCTCACGACGATGTCTTTGAGGTAGAAGCCTGTGGCGAGGCAGGTCAGGATGAGGTTTGTCTCCACTTTGGCCTTCTTTGCAAACACAAACACCTCAGGTGGAGCTGGAAGCAGGAAATGGAAAACTGTGTCACCACATGTGGTAACTGTAACACTGATTTAATGAATTTATCTGTGACACATTAAAGAATGAACCAGCTGGTTCTTATATGAGCTGTAAGTATTAAAGCTTCGGTCACACAAGAGGAAAAATAGGTTGGTAACCTCCATGAAAACTGGCTGAGAGTCGGTCGCACTGCTTTTCTTCTTTATCCTTTGTTGGTCACTCTGTGAATAATGACGCGTCACCAAAGAAGAAAATATCTAATTGGCTGAGAAAACCTAAAAATGTGACTGGCTGAGTTTACCTGATTTTATTCTGAGAAGCTTCGAGGAGCAGCTTCCATAAAAGACACTTGATTGTTCATTTATTTATGACAGTGGTTTAATTCTGTACTCAGGGATTCTGGTCTGCAGAGATCTCACAGACGAGCCGCAGATACAGCTTTCACAGAGTGAGACCTGATCTGTTAAAGTCTGATTTCTAGTTTAAACCTGCAGAGAGGCTCTGCTTCATTTTACAAACATGTCCACATGGATCACACAGGCTGCAAACATGCAGATGTTAAAGTGACACATTTATTGAAGGAATATTTGTTTAAACGTGTGAGCATTTATTTTGGTTCCAATAAAACTGATATTTCTGCTAAACAAAGGACGTTACATACAGCTCATTCATACTTAACTTTAAAAATAGAATCAGTTATTTTTTAATTGTTCTTTTTCATTCATCCATTTTTTTTTGCTTATCCTCCTCCAACTTCTCTTGGAAAACACCAAGGTGTCCCCAAGCCAGCCGAGATATATAATGTCTCTCCTGTCCTGGGTCTCCTCTGGACACCCACATCTATGCCGATCTCACCTGGACCCACGACACCAACACCCTGGCAAAGAAGGCCCAGCAGTGGCTGCACCTCCACCTCAGGAGGTGCAACAGTTAAAAAATAGACTAGACAGCAATTTAAAACAAAACATTACTGATACTTTTTAATGTGAAGTGTTGTCACACACTGACCTAAAAATTTCATGAATTTATAACTTTTGTGCTAGTTTATTTGAAGAGTTTCAGTCAGGTTTCAGAGCTCATCACAGCACAGAAACAGCTTTAGTGAAGGTTACAAATGATCTTCTTATGGCCTCTGACAGTGG
>NW_005187669.1:389500-393492 GCF_000239375.1 Pundamilia nyererei | reverse complement strand
GTTTTTTTCTCTGTATCTATGAAGCGCCTTGAGGCGACTTATGTTGTGATTTGGCGCTATATAAATAAAATTGAATTGAATTGAATTGAATTCTTTTGATTTTTCTCTGTTTTTTTCTCTACTTTTTTCACCCATGTTTAGAGAACCAGTGCTCCTTTGTTTACGTTTGGGATCAGCTGTTAGCACTGCTCCCTGCAGCTGCGCTACTGGCAGACAGACCCGACATCCCCAGTGAGCTGAGGAGGAAGAGACGGGGGTGATGTCACCTGAGAAGGAGATGTTACAGACCATCTCTCCCTTCTGTAATCATTGGAAATGTGAGATCGTTCCCTAATAAGATTGAGGAGCTAATGACCCGGTCACAGAGTGTTCTGACAAAACACCCTACCTAATAGTGGACGCCTATTATTTGATCCTACCCTGATCATGTGTGTGCAAAACAAGGTTAGTATTATATGTATTACTTCTTTATTACAGTTGATATTTGTTTTCTTTAAGCTGTTGTCAATTTGTTAACTTTTCAAGCTAACATGCATTTTGTTTTTTACCCCTGGCCTCTCTTTTATATTTATTGGGGAATGACAAAATTCTACACTAATCTTCTTTTCAAATGACACAACTCAGATCTCTGTGCCATCCTCAAGTTTTCACATATCTCTTTTTTTAGGTTGTTAAACAGTTTATAGAGAACAGCTGCTCTGTGTGCTGAACCACACAATTCTAAAAACTCCACCACTGTATTTGTGCTGTGAGTAAATTTTCCTTTGGTAATACAATCCCTCATTTGTAAATATTTCCAAAAATAATTTTCTCTTATCAGTTATTTTGGGTTATTTCAGCCAATGACATAAACACTCCCCCTGAGTAAAGATCACTTATCCCGTGTTTGCCTTTAACAAGCCATTCCTCCCAGCACACTGTTTCTGTACAGCAGTGTTGTTCCATAGCGAGGTGTAAGGTTGTCTTAAATGAGATGCTCCACATCTTGTGCACCTCCACCCAGACAGCCTTAGAATACCCGAGCACGGGGTTATCATGAAAGTCTTGTCCATTAACAGCTGAGCCCTGTGAGAGAACATCCAAGGGTGTAAAAGGGCTCACTAGTTCCTGTTCGATCTTCATCCAGCTCAGCTCAGAGTCTGATCCTGTCCAGTGCTTGGCCAGTCTTGACATTTCAAAAGCTAAATTATACAACTTCACATTTGGGAGGGCCATTACTCCAATGTCTTTAGAGGCCCAGATGTTCTTTAAATTCACTCTTGGCTTCTTGTTATTCCACAAAACATCTTTAATTAGCTTCTCAAAATTGACTAAATATGTGTAAAGGAATTCTTACAGGTAAGATCATGGAAACATAATTGAACTGCGGGGCCACCATCATGTTAATCACATGAATTTTACCCCATAATGTAAGATTTAAATTAGCCCATTTATCCAGATTTGTTTGTATCTTTAGGAGGAGAGGTCCCATCTTTGGAAGCATAATATCCTCCAGTTTGGGTTTAATATTATTCCTAAAGACTTCATACCTGAAGGTAAATACTTCAAAGTGAATGGAGTAATGGATCTAGAGTGACATGATGCTGATAGTGGCGTGCCCTCTGATTTCTACCAATTTATCTTATAACCTGACAACCTTGAAAATGACTCGACGCATGTGAGCAGCGCCGGTAGAAATTAAATGTTATCATTAATGCTGCTAAGATGCTGTCAGCATATAGAAATAACTTGCTCCCTGCCGCCTGCGTGAACACCTCTGATAGCCACGTTAGCTCGATTAGCTAAGATCAGTGGTTCCAGAAATATCGTGAAGAAGAGCGGGGATGAAGAACACCTCTGCCGGGTTCCACGACTGAGATGGAAAAACTCTGACACCAATCTATTTGTCAAAACTGCTCAGCGGGACATCTTGTCGATAATCAGGTTCTCTGGCAGCAGGTCAGTCACATGACTGAACAATGTGTATGTGTTAGTCCCTGTAGGGAAACGACTCCCCTGCATTTGACCCATTCACCCAGTGAAGCAGGGCAGCCACCAATGCAACACCCGGGGAGCAGCGTGTAGGGACGGTGCCTTGCTCAACCTCAGGGCCCTTCAGTGGAGTTGAACCACCGACCCTCCGATCATGGGGCAACTACTCTACCTACTGGGCTGTCTCTGAACAACTGGGTATAAAAAGAGGCGGAGTTTCTCAGGAATTAAAGCTGGACAGATGTTCATCTGCACCAAAACTATCAGAATTATCTTCTTCAGTGTTAAATTATCTACAGGAAGTAATCCAAACGTGATCGTCATCGTTTTATTTTGAAATGAACAGTGTTGCTGTAACTGCTTCTACCTTCATGCTGTACGGTGGTTTAATCACTCACTTTGGTCACTGGAGGACTTTAAAACTGCTTAAAACGAAATAATTATAAAAACTGTCGTTGTTTGGATGCGGGAAGAAAAAGACTGAAGACAAATGAACGGATCCATCAGCAGCACCTGACGCTCGTCGCTCCAACATCGATAAAAACACTCATCACCTCATGATTCACACATTAAGTTGAGTTTATTATAAGAAACAACACAAAATGCTTTTATTTTCTGATCCTTCACATTACGACTGAAACACCTTTTAAACAGAAGCTGTAAATATGTCTGACAAATATGGCTGTCGCTCACTATAATGAAGAGGTTTCAGGATTGTGGGAGAATGACACAGAGTCATGCAGCTGATGTGTTGCTGATGTATAAAAACAGATTCCTGTTTCTTGACTTTTCGGAGCTTGCTGTCAAACACCGAGTGGATTTTTCTCTACATGAAAATCTTCTCATCTTTCATACATGAATCATTTCCTTCCAGCGGCTCTGAATCAAACTGCTGCTCTGAGGTTTCCAGGCTTTACTTTCTGAGCTCTTTCAAAGAATCCAGTTTACATGAAACTGCAGCAGCTTTGAAAGTTTGATTCACTTTTTTATTCTCACTGCTGCACAAACCTGATTTGACATGTTTGAGTAAAAACTCCAAGTTTAAACTGTAAAATGCAGCAAACGTGAGCCTCCTCTTAGTCTGCATGTTGGGACGTGTGGTAAATACACTTGTTTTGGTAAATGTGGCTTCAGGGAGCCTTCGGCGCTCCGACGGACGTTCTTGCAGACGTCAGAACATCAGCTGGACGGGCTCCAGCAGCGGTCTGCCTGAACCCGGGCCTCGGCTGTCGGAGTCATCGGCTGCAGGGATGAACAGAGTATCACAGAGGTGCACGTGCTCTGGCCTCTTCTTCTACTCTGACTTTTGCAAACCTGCATTGACTGTGTGTTTGCTGTGAGCATGGCTCAGCACGAGGAGGCAGTCACATGACAAACAGCTGTATGGATGAGATCTGCTCACAGTGCAAACCGCTTACTCATGATTTCTCTTTATAAATAACTGAAATATTGACTCTATGAAAGACGAATGAAGCAGAAGATATAAGTGTGACGCACAGACAGCAGCACCTCACAGTAATCAGATTACTAGATGAAGGTTAGTGATTACATTTCCTCCACACACTCTGATTTCCTGTCAGAGCTGACAGGAAACAGCAGCACACCTGTGAGGACTCTGTAGCTTCACACACAGCAACACTGACATTAACCTGCAAACACAACAGCCTCCGATCATCAGCTGACAGCCGCTAACAGGCCAGTGTTCACACCTGTGCTGGGGTGGGACAGAGTGACAGTTTGGTCCGACTGATGCTGAGAAAAATGTCCTTATCCTGCTGCTCCAGCACAAACAGCAGCGTACCTGAGCTATGATCACGGTTCCTGCAGGTCAGCTGATCATTCTGATGATCGCACGAATCTAAAACAGACTTCCTGTGAAACTCTTCACAGCTGTGACAGTCACACCGTGGTCACATGACTGAACCAACCTGAGAGTGCTGACCTTAGTGCAAGAGCCTCGTATCAATAATGATAAAAATTATAATTATCATTATAATAATAATGATAATGATAATATTCAA
>NW_005187669.1:364271-365561 GCF_000239375.1 Pundamilia nyererei | reverse complement strand
ATCTTCTTGAAGAACATTTTGGGAACGAAAATAAAATTGCCTCTGCATATATGGAGAGGATTCTGAGTTGGGCACCTATTAAAAGCGAAGATGTGAAAGGTCTTCAGTTATTCTCTCTTTTTCTTCAAGGATAAAATTGTTCATATGAAGGAGTTGGATTTGCCCTCAAACAAGAGAATGATTGTTATGAAACTTCCATACAAATTATATAATATAAAAATAAAATTATATTCTTTTATTTTTGCATCGCTCAAAATAAGCGTCACACTCGTAGCCGGTGTCCCCGCCTAAACGCCTGCATTTATCGAGACTTTCAACCCCAGGTAGGTCAATTATGGATCTTCGGATCCACATGATGTCAGCAGCTGTTCTCCAGCGTGAGCTATGTTAAACCAAACGCTGCTCACGCCTCACAGACGACAGCTTACAGTCCTGTAAAGATAAAGTGACTTCGTACAGCCCCGACCTGCAGACGCTGTGCGCTGAGGTTCAGGAGCAGAAGTCCCGTTGTAAACATGTCACAGCAGACCCCACGATGTTTGCATGAACACGCTTTACAGCATCTCTTTATTGACCACTTTACACACACGGTTGCTGTGCGCACACAGCCGGCTGTAGCGTTTCAGCCCACAGCCCGACACACACCAACAACAGCATAGATGGCACAGATGTTAAGTGATTGTGGGTGCCGCTCAGGTGCGTCCTCCTCCCCTGCAGCGGCGCTGCAGACCACGCCCCCCCACACACACATTAACCAGGTAAAATACATATTTAGGCAGAATTTTGCAGGTATTTATTTATTAATTTTTTTATCAGCATAGTGCTTTTTTTCCAATTACTTTTTAAAAGTCAGGTCAAGGCTCCAAAAGCCCAAAGGCGATATCTGATAAACTAAAACCTACACCATCCGCCCTATTCTGGTATTCTAAACAGTAGCTGAAACCCAAAGACTGCTTGGTTGAGTTAACCTCCTGAACTATCTACAACACATGGTGGAAACCTGAAATAAAGAGGCGACTTTTGTTGTGATTTGGCGCTATATACCGGTAAATAAAATTGAATTGAATTGAGAAGACTAGAGGTGAGACATGATCATTACTGAATATTAAAAATAATAAATGACAGATTTAGTGATATTTTCATAAACTATTTCTTTGCCACATCAATAAACAGCATGGCAGGGCAAAATATGTTTTCTAACATGGCAACCTTTAAAAAGTGAAAGGAGACAGAAAGACAGGTGAGAAAGAATAAAACTTAACTGACTTTTTGATGGCATTTTACACACAG
>NW_005187669.1:361001-362877 GCF_000239375.1 Pundamilia nyererei | reverse complement strand
TGAGGGCATCAGCCACCAGCAGGGAGTGTGGTGGGGAGATAGGCCTCAATACTTTAGAGGGCCTGAGATGTTCCCACAGAGGAATCATCTTGCAGACTACACAAGACAATAGACACCCAGGTTAAGTTCATTCTCCACCTCTCCCCCAAAGAGAACTCCTACACTCCTTCAGTTTGGCACTGGTGGCCCTTGATACACAAACACAGGAAATAAAGGTTTTCTTTATTTTTATTGAAGAAAAAAAACGTGATATGTTATGATATATACATACAAAAGGGATCAAACAGGATAGCCCGAGGATTTGTGAAGTGACAGGATACAAACATCAACTTTAATTACGTTATGCTCTCTGCATTAAAGACCAAAACAAATTTCAAACAGCAGCTGCAAATATTAAATATCTGTCAGTCCTGCATTATAATCCCTGTCATGTTGACATGAAAGCATTTCTTACACTGAGTATTACAGCAGATATTTCTTCAAAAGACTCCATTTAATCAGGAGGGCTTAACTTTTTACAATAAAGTATATCTAAAGACAGTTTAACATACAGCTAGAACCCAGAAAATCATTCAAAAAACACAGAGAAAGTAGAAGTACTAGCTACCATTTTAAGTGATTTCAATTTACAGACTGTATGTATGAAAATATGTTTCCACAACTTAAGTTTTACGATAATTTCACAATTTTTGGTCTAATCTACCAAAAGCAATAGCTTCTTAAATCCACAGTGTCAATTAATTTCAAAGGCTCAAAAACAAGAAAGTTAGAAAATTATTTACAAAGTGTAATTTTTATTATCCTAACTTCACTAACTTTGGCAAAGAGAAGAAGACCTTATTAAAAACCTTTTATCTAATTTCATCATAATCAGCCAAATATAATGACAACTCTGGGGTGTTAAAATCATTCAACTCCAGGCTGCACAGCGCTCGCTGACATAGGATTAAACTACTGACGTAGGTCTTCACGGTACACTTTAAACTTTATTTCTGTGTAGCCACAATTTTCTTTTAAAAAAACATTTTAATTCATTTTGATGCTTTTCTGATTTTTTCGTCTTTGTTTTTAATGTATACTTCTATACACCAATACAACAAACCACATCACACTCCTAAATATTTTTTTCCATCTGTCTCAAGTGTGTCACCGAGAAACTTACTGAATCAAACACCAGTGAAGCACCAGGTTTTCATGCTCTTATGTTACGATCTGTCTTAATGTCTTTTAAAGTGCTTTGGTAATTCCACCCATCCAATTTGAACGAAACCCTGACTGGTCTATAAACCTGGTTTTAAATGTTAGGCTTTGAGTAAATCCTCCATTTGGTACTGACCACATACTTTCAGGTTGATCTGAACTCTTTAGGTTTTAAACTCCTGGAGGAACACTGCTGACCTGTGAGCACTTAAACATGTTCATCTAAATTTCACTGTGACAGGATTATCTTAAAGAATCATTCATGCTTTTTTAAAACCCATTACATGGAAAACAGTAAAAGAACATTTTTTACTAATCCAGTTTTCTGAGAAAGAAAAAGATTTAACTTCGTTGTCCCCTAGTTTGTGTGCTCTGCCCAATGGTAAATGTATCTGTTGTTTAAGGAAATCTGGTTCATGTAAGTCCTTCTGTGCTGTAATGGACGTTCTCATGGATGCTTCAGACCTGATCACCACCATTCTGCTCACATCCTTCTCCATTCTTGTTCGGCAGGAGTTCATGTTGCTCTGCAGGCTGGTTTTGGTTTTCAGAGACAACTGTAGGAAAGAAAATGTATTATATAAATATGATCAGTAACACTAAATCATTAAGGACTATTTGCTCAAGCTTTTTCAAACATTTTCTTTGGTAAATCTTTATTTTACTATAACTAAGA
>NW_005187669.1:351491-359104 GCF_000239375.1 Pundamilia nyererei | reverse complement strand
AAAAAAACCTAAACTGAACCAAGTAAACCACCTGTGGAGACCGAAACCCTTCCAATGCAGCCTTTATTTGAAAATACTAACCAGCGAGACAAGGGTCAGAGTCACCGGTAGGGCTGTCGGACCGCTGTGACCCTGTGAAAGGAAGAAGAAGTATTCAGGTACAGTGTGTGTGCCTGCAGCAGCATGTGTAACACATGTAAGATGACATATTTTGATGTTTGTAGCTTTTTAAAAATGTATTTAATTCTGAATATAGCACTGATGCAGATGAACACTTACCAGTGGGGCTGGGATTGAGAGGTGACCCGCTGCCTACACACACACAGGAATATTAAAGCACATGTGTTACAGATGAAACTTTTACACACTATGCTGTTACTAATGCAACAGTGTGCCCTTGTTTTCAGTCCATTACTTATGTTGCTTGTGTTTTATTTGTAACGGACTGCAGGTATAAACTGGCTTTAAGCCAATATTAATTTGGCAACATTTGGCAAGATAAATATGAGCAAATAATCACTTCTTATTTTAGTCATAAAATTATTCTTAACATTTAAGAAGATCCAGAGCAGAAGCTGAGAGCAACATCATAGATCGAAACTTCAAACAAAGGCCAAATACTTTTATATTGCTTAATAATTAGTATGAAACTCATTGTGCAAATATCAGTCTGCACAAAACCACTTTGAAGGATTCACTTTCAGTATTTTTTATTATAAGACAGTGGTGAGTACTGATACAGAGCACAGTTTGAGATTTGAATGAAAAAGCATGCGAGTGTGAATAGACCCAGTTTACACAGTGCTCCATGTCTGATTATTTTATTACTCTGTATTAATAAGACAACAACCACGACACAGAGTTTGTGCTCCTGAAAAATGGGTGATAGATGTGTTAGCATGAATAAAGAACATGTTGTCTTTCATGGGCTCAAGAGCTACTAAGTATCCGCCAATTTACAGTAATGTGAGCTCTCTGTACATTTATATATTTATGCACTTATTTCAGAAGAGACTGCCTCGTTAATGGTGCCTGCATTAGGTTGAACTGACATAATACTAGTTACAATTTCAAATGGAGTTCCTGTAGCACTCATTCAAAGCTTGGTTTTCTTACCCACATCAAACTTTGCAGAAAAGAAAAAACCTTACCGCCACTTTTGTTGCCATCACCTCCTGCAAGTACAGAAAGTATAATAGATCATGAATCACATCAATCAGAACTTTAACCAAGCTCACATTATACCTCATAATGACTGAAAGGGGTCCAGTTCGATGTGACCCTTTAACGGGCAAACGTACTTGAGAAGCTGCTGTAAATGTTAACTGAATGACAATAAATGCTGTTAACTAAAATGATCGATTTCTAACATTACTTATCAATTATTTTGATTGACAATATTTGAACAGCTGATTAATAAGTAGAGTACTTTACTGCTTATTATCACTTTCGTTTATTCTGAGGATTTTTAAAAAAAACAAAAAACATATTTGCCTGTGTTCATGCTTACATGATATAAAACTATTTGGTGCAATAAAAAATAAAAAAACTATTTAACTCAACCACTGTTGCAAACAGTTATCATACAAAATGGTTCACTGCACCTACCAATAATGCCCCGTTTCTTTAAGATCAGAACCAGAGACACTCCAACAATAACCAGGACCAAGACTACAGCTACAACACCAATGATAACACCCATGTTTCCCTCAGTCTGAGTCTCAGGATCTTTAAACATGCTGTGGTCTGAAACACAGAAAACACTCACATTAGGACTTGATGTTCAATTGACATTAAAATGACTGAAATGTAGTTTTAAAGTTACAGTTAAAATAAAAAGAACATGCACTGGTTATTTGTGCAAGTGAGAAATGTGACAAATAACACTAGTTATTATTAAAACTAGTGTTTTCAGTCGTTTTCACAGAGTTGTGCGTCCACATTGAAACGGCTGAAACTGCTTATGTCCCAGATCTGAGCATGCGCAAAAGCCAGTGAGAATTAAAGAATTTGAAGAAAAGCTATCTGGAGCATGAACAAACTGATATTCATCTTTTTCAGGGCTGTCAAAATTGAGAGCAAACAAAATGACTGCTGTACAATGCGCTCCACTATTTTTGTTTAATTGGTCACATGACTAACATGCGTCATCGTTTTAGAAGGTCTGCGTTTTCGAGCGTCCACACTGTGACGGGGCAGCTCCGTTTTGAAATGTATGCGTTTTGGAGTGCGTTTTCAAAACGCAGCGCTTTTCCTTGGGGAAAACACCATGTCAGTGTGGACGGGGGGCCAAAACGGAGAGAAAAACATGCATTAGTCTGGACATAGCCTAAATAAATAAGATTAGCAAATGATGGAAACAATTTTTTAAAAGTTTCTTACCCCAGAAACTGATAACATTCACACTGGATGCCTTATGAACGACTTCACAGCTGAACTTTGACAGGTCAGACTTCAGAATCTCCACATGGTCTCGTCTCTGGAAGGTCTCATCGTTATTCGGAACAACACCTGAGCTCTTCAGTCCGTCGTCTGCAGTCAGAACACGTCCGTTCCTCTTGATCTGCAATTCGATGTCTTTGGGGTAGAAGCCTGTGGCGAGGCAGGTCAGGATGAGGTTGGTCCCCCCTTTGACCTTCTTTCCAAACACGTACACGTCAGGTTTCACTGGAAGGAGGACATGTGAAGTGATGTCACCACATAGGTTATCACCTGAATTTGGTTCTTTCTGACAGATCAAAACGGCGTATGAATAGTACTGGCTATAGCTACTTAACAAAACTGCTTTCAGTACACTGTTGAGACTCTCTAAAAGCCACATTTATACTCTCCACACCTTTAAACAATATTGTAAACATCTCTACAACCACGCATGGGAATCACTTCCTTTTTCACAGCATTTTAACAGAAGAAAAAGCTCCGTTTATTCTCTTCTGCTTATTATTATCATTGTCACACGCTGGAGGCTGAAGCCCAGCTACTACTGCGGAAGAGACGGGCTATACCCTGGAGAGGTCGCCAGCCTGATGCAGAGCTAACACATATTCAAGCTCATTTAAAAATGTCTGATATATATTTACTATTTGGTTAATGTTCAACTTGTCAACAATCATGAACTGCTGTTTCTGATTTTTCAAATAAAGAGACGGAGAAGTTGTAGGACACTTGAGCTCTGTTCACACATGAGCCAACCCTTTACTTTTCTAGAGATTTCTCAGCTGAGGTTCCTGTGAGAACCTTCAAACTTGATTTAGCGTGTCTGAGTGTCCTGCTGCACTGAGACATGAACAAAAAACCAACACATCTATCACGTGATTGTCCTGCCTTCTGCGCTCAGGCAGCTCCATCACCAAAACTTAACACTGTAGCACTTTCTAATAGTGGCAATGTAGATGACACAAAAATGAAAACTTCAATATTCCAACTGATTCTGTAAAAATTTATAAAAATAAAACCTTTTGAGTTCATGCCAAAATTACAATTTTTAACTTAGGAAAGGTGATTTTGAGAAATATTATTAAGATTTGATATTTTTGAACTTCTACCATAATCACATTTTTTATGTAAATGTTGAAACGTGTGGACCTAAAACGGCTTCCTGACAAATGCTGTGAAAAAGTAAAAGGTCACAGACTGAAATCCACGTTACAGTATGTAAGAAACTTTCTACCTTAATCTGTCTGAACAACAACAACTATCACTAAAACTAAATTTTTAAACTATCAGTTACTAATACAAATATTGATCATTGTTTTGAATATTACATGTCAAATTATTTCATGTCATACATACAGGCGTTTCGTAGCTGCTGTTGTTCATAATTCACAAACTTGCTCAGCCAATCGATGCACTCGTTCTCCAGGTAGCCCTTGGTGTACTCTTTCAGCACCGGGACGCCGTCCCACTTCCTCTTGGTTAGTTGTGCCTCGGGAGTCGGAGCGACCCAGACTCCGCTTCTATCATCGAAGGACAGGAAGTCGTCTCCATCGTAGTTGTACATGTCCATGCCTCGGACAAACCTGAGCGTGCCGTCAGGCTGCGTCTGACCCTCACAGCCGTGCATCCACTGAAGAACGTGAGGGGCTGAAGGACCAACAGTGACAGAAATGAACAAGATATCAGAAGAACAGAGATTCAGAGAGGACACCATGATGTGTGCGTCAGGATTAAAACGGAGCGACAACTTACTGGTTGAGTTATTCTGTCTCATTCGCTTCATCAGGATGCCGATGTTGACCTTGAACCACTGCTGCTTGCTCTTGCGGGACTGTGTGCCTTTATCCCAGTAATCAGCAGGTAAACGCTCTCTCATCCACTCCTGTTTGGGAACCTTTGTCTGATGCTCGCTGTCAAAGTAGTCGATCATCCGGTTGTCCAGCAAACCCATGGCTGTGAACTCGTGGATGCCCGGGAGGCCGACAGGTTTGGAGAGCGCCGTGTAGATGTAGTTGAGGGAGTGAGTGTCTGAAAGTCACACAGGAGGGAAAACACACAATATTAATTTATTTATCACAGCTGAGAAGCAGCAGATCTGACTTGTGCACTGAAGTTATTTTTTAATAAAGTTAAAGTAAAAACAGCTGCTTAGTGAAGTGAGAGTTGAAACTGAAGCCGTTTTCAGTTTCTGTCCTCAGCTGTGTGTAGACGTCACTGCACTGAAACACTTCCTGCTCTTGCGCGGCCTTCGGTTAGCTCACATTCACAACCACTGAAGCTTTTTACGAGTTTATCTAGCAGCATGTTTTCGTTTTTAACATAAAGCTCTATAAATATTCTCTGAAGTGAAATTTTCTATATGAAAACACTGTTCATTCAGTTGTTAAAGAAAATAGAGACAGCTCTGACAACAACGATGATTCCACGCAGAACAAGCGCTAGAGTCCAGTCTGGATGTTTAAGTTAACCGGTGACAGTCACAGAACATTATGTCAGGTTACAGTAATGAACTAAACCTGAAGAAAACTGACAGAAAATCTTACAAAACTATTGAAAATATTTAAAAAGTGCAAAAATGTTATTTTTAGTCTCTTTCTGTTTGGTTACATCTAGTCAACCTGCAGAGCCAACTAAATTGAATTTAAAAGTAAACAAATAAGAAGAAATAAAACTAGAATAACAGCGAGGCAGACTTATGAAACTGAGAGAAACTCAGTAACTTTGTCATCTTTGCTTACTAAATGTAAAATAAATAAATAAAAGCAATAAAATGTTCATGACTTGCTGTTAGAATAATTAAATAGCTTTCCTGAGCATTAGCTGTTTTTTCCAGGTAAAGAGATTATTGTAACGTTCCTGTTTCTGTGTAAACGTCAGAAGCTTCACCTCAGACCTGAAACAACATCAGCACAGCAGTAATTCGTTTCATTTAAAAGTTATTCCTTTGATTTCAGCTTTGATCAGCAGCTCTGACCTCAAACCCACAGAGACACGAGTGACGTGTTTCTGTCAGCGTGGGGAAAAACCCTGCAGTGTCTCAGGTGCGTTCACTGAATGTGGGAAAAATGTTCTTAATTCAACAAAAGATTTTCAAATCTCGCACGTGTCTCAGGCAAGCAGGAAAACAAGTTGTTTACAGTAAACTCTGAGATGCTTCTGACTGGTCGTCACGTCACAGATATGATAACGATGCGATCAGTCCGGCTCAGCAGCATCAGCTCACAGCGACACACCTGTTCTTACCTGTTTACTGAGAACTGATGAGTGTCAGGACAAGTTTTACAACCGCTAACACAAGTCCACACACACACACACACACACACACACACACACAGTTTACAGCCGGGATCTTCAGTCAGCTTTGAAGTTTTCAGGTTTTGAACTCAACAGTTCATATGAAACGGTCTGATCTTAAAACACAGCCAAGAATTTAAATGAAAAACTTAAATCCATAAAATGTTCAGTATTTGTGTCTGTAAGTGTTTCTCTGTGGGCCTCAGCAGACCCGCGGCAGCAGCTGAACTTGAGAAACTCCTGGGAGGATTAAAGCGCTTTCTTATTTCCCACTTTCACACACCTGGTGTACAGAGTCACGCCACGGCACAAAAACACCCCCCAAAAACTTTTTTTGCAGATTAATTAAACTAAAATCGTCGTCTGAACTTTTGTTTTTCTGCGACGTCACAGTCCGTTTTTACTTTCGGTTTGGACCCGCTCCGCTAGCGTCGGTAAAAAGCGCAAACTCACCGCAGTTTACGGCCAGCGCCGTCCCCAGAAGGACCAACACCGCGAACAGGTTCATCGTGACTCCGAATCAGAGCCTCTGCTCGGTAAAAATCTCAGATTTATCCGCTTGTCGGTCGGAGACGTCCTCCCCGCGTTCTTCCTGAAGTGATCGTCTCTATTTCCTGACTCTGTCTGCTCACTGCTGCATTCACGGCCGCTCGTAAACCACAGACGCCTTCAAGTCACGCCCACCTGCTGGCCTCAATAGCGTTTACGTAACTGACAAAGGTGAGAGAGCAGGTAGAACCAACGGAGCTCAAACTGTCCCACAAACTGCATTTATTTATTTTATCACAGAGACAGAAGCTTCCGGTTTGAGTGGTTGAAAAGACCCCAAATGTCCCCGACTGGAAGGATTTCACAAACTTAAGAAGCCGAGCTGAGTTTTTTTAAAGCCATGCAGACCACCAGGACCTGAAGGACCGATAACACGGACACCTTCACCTCAGCGCTCACTGATCAGTCTGAAAAACTCAGCTCAGAGAAACAGGATTCACTTTTTACTCAAAGTCTACCCTGGAAATAAACAATTATTATTATTATTATTATTGTAATAATAATCTGTGCGTTTTTTCACGTGTTTGTGGTTCTTTAGAATACTTTAAACCTTTTAAACTAAAATAACCACTTTTCAGATTGGACCCTGTGCGGATTAAAGACTTAACCAGCCGTGCCTGATGAAAGTATTTACACGTTTAAGCTTAGATCAGTGAATGTGTCGCAGGGCTTCCTGGTTCCTGCTCCGTGTTTTATTTCCTCGTTGCAGCAGTTTGCGTCAGCTGATCGAGCTGTTCTCTCGAAAACATTTCATCTGCGCACATTAAACATGTGTCGGGCTCACGGAGGGTTCGTGGGGACTTGTTAAACTGTAAGAAATGTTGAAGTAACACAAACAAACTCATCCAAGCAAACGGACACTTCTGATGGGCGGGGTTTGTGACTACATAAAAAATAAATCAGTAGCTATAATCTAATAACATTTAATAATAATTGCTTTTAGTGACTCATAATTCTGAAACAAATGCGCATTTTATTTTTTTTATATTAGAATCATAGGACAGACAGTGTGCACTGATGTAACACAAGAATAAGCAAATGAAATGATGTTCACCCACAACAGCTGGACTCATGTTCACAGCGAGGAAGAACTGAAAGACTTTGAGACAACTTAACTTTTTTTGTTTCCTTAAATATGTTGGAAAATAGAAAAATCTGTGTAAAAAGATCCAGGTCTTTGTGAAATTCATGATTTTGATGCGACAAAAATCTTCAGAAAAACAGAAACCTGCTCAGAACGAGCCCACGGTCCTTGCGGGTTGCTATGATTATTATTATTATTATTATTATTATTATTATTATTATTATTATTATTATTATTATTATTATTATTA
>NW_005187669.1:315067-330772 GCF_000239375.1 Pundamilia nyererei | reverse complement strand
ACTCACTCCCTCACCTACATCTACACGGCGCTCTCCAAACCTGTCGGCCTCCCGGGCATCCACGAGTTCACAGCCATGGGTTTGCTGGACAACCGGATGATCGACTACTTTGACAGCGAGCATCAGTCAAAGGTTCCCAAACAGGAGTGGATGAGAGAGCGTTTACCTGCTGATTACTGGGATAAAGGCACACAGTCCCGCAAGAGCAAGCAGCAGTGGTTCAAGGTCAACATCGGCATCCTGATGGAGCGAATGAGGCAGAATGACTCAGCCAGTAAGTTGTCGCTCCGTTTTAATCCTGACGCACACATCATGGTGTCCTCTCTGAATCTCTGTTCTTCTGATATCTTGTTCATTTCTGTCACTGTTGGTCCTTCAGCCCCTCACGTTCTTCAGTGGATGCACGGCTGTGAGGGTCAGACGCAGCCTGACGGCACGCTCAGGTTTGTCCGAGGCATGGACATGTACAACTACGATGGAGACGACTTCCTGTCCTTCGATGATAGAAGCGGAGTCTGGGTCGCTCCGACTCCCGAGGCACAACTAACCAAGAGGAAGTGGGACGGCGTCCCGGTGCTGAAAGAGTACACCAAGGGCTACCTGGAGAACGAGTGCATCGATTGGCTGAGCAAGTTTGTGGGTTATGGACAGAAGCAGCTGAAACAGAAATGTATGTATGACATGAAATAAAAATAATATTATCATTTATTTATTTTTAAACATTGTTAATAGACTTTTTAGAATTAGTTGTGGTAATATGACCTCACATAATTATTGTGTTCTTGGTCAGTTTCATAGAAGCGCCTTCACTGATGGATTATTCCACTGTCACCGAGTCTCTTTCACGCACCTTTGAGACAAATTGAACCAAAACACACAAAAACCATCAAACTAGAGCCTCACCACGTCTGCCTCGTCTCACACAGTGTGCCAGACGCCACATAAACATCAAGCCAAGCAGCAACACACGCACTTATCACTTTCCATTTCCTCCATCCAGCTCCACCTGATCTGCACGTGTTTGCAAAGAACTCCAGAGTGCAGACAAACATCGTCCTCACCTGCCTCGCCACGGGCTTCTACCCCAAAGACGTCACAGTGACGATCAGGAGGAACAAACGTGTTCTGACTGCAGACGACGGCCTGAAGAGCTCAGGACTTCTCCCCAATGACGACGACACGTTCCAGAGGAGAGAGTACGTGGAGGTTTTAAAGTCTGACCCGGCTACATACAGCTGTGAGGTCTTTCACGAAGCGACTGATGTGGGAATGTCTAAGAGCTGGGGTAAGAAACTGTCATGGTTGTAAAAATGTTCTTTTAACTGGAGACACAAACAGAGTCTGCTGTTCACTGTGTAGGTTTCTTCCTGTCCTGTCATCTGATTGGTCAGTTTATGCATCAGTACCACAGCAGTGTAATACCGTGTGCTACCTGACATCCACAGGGGGCGCTGTTTCCCTCAGTGTAGTCATCAGCAAAGAGAGCAGTGCTGCTAGTCTGCTTAGAAGCTGCTGTGTTCAGCTTTAAGGGTCACATGTTCCTCACCTGCACAGCTGATTTTCACAGCAGCACAACGGAAAATGAACCAAAGGCGAAGTAATGTTCTTGTTTTGTGTGTTTAGATCTCAGCCTGTTACCTGTTCCTGATGACGATGGATCTGCCGTCACTGGTCTGGTGGCAGCACTCCTGCTCATGCTCATCGGTGTAGGCGTGATTCTGCTGGTCCTACGTAAAAGACGCAATAATGGTAAGAACGAACAGCCCGTGTGTCAGCACCGGGTGATTTTACGTGTGGGGATGGCACCAAGAATCAGACCATCAAACAAAAGCATCTGACTTACCCACTGTGTGTGTGTGTTTCTCTGCATGCATGCAGAAACACAGCAGATGAGTTTTAATGCTGTCTGTCTGTGCTCGCAGGCAGGAGCAGCGCAGATACACCAGAGTCGCAGGAGTTGAACGATGTTCGTCAGGAGTAACAGTGAGTTTCTCTCTCATCGTTCTGCACTGAGTCACATTAGGTCGGGCGTCCTTCACTAACAGCCTGTATTAATCTGTAGTGTGCACGCACGCTCAGATGTTTTATTACCTACACGTGTCGATTCTCTGCCCTCAGATGTGTAACTGCCTCCGAGCGTGCACGAGTCACAGTGAAGGCTCATAAGATGAAGCACACAATGAGGCGGTGTGCATGTTTCACGGAGTTTTGTGTGTGCTTGTTTTCTGCACAGTGTATTTATGTTTCATGCGCACATGTTAGTGAATGAGGCTCAGAGTGAGTAACAGCACCATCACCGTCTCTGTCGCCTCCTCTGAGCTGAGGACAGCAGCTGTCCTGACTCTGCTTCCTGCTGTTGTTGCTTGCATGATGTTCCAGATGTTCACAGCTGGTCAGAGGTCTGGACTGCAGGTGGACTTTCTCCTAAGAGTAGATGCAGTCTGCAGTTTAGCATGGTCCTGCTGAAACATGCAAACATCGTCTGGGTGGATGCTCCAACTGCTACCTACCTGTCAGCACTGATGGAGCTATTCCAGATGTGCCAGCTGCCACACCCTGGCGGTGTGGCAGGTCTCACCACCGTCATACTTCGTGCTGCCATCACTGTGACACTCTTCTCCACCCACTCCACCCTGCTCTTCTTCACCTCTCCTGTAAAGGAGGAGGAGAACGCCGCCAGACTGACCAGTTAACCTGATGAGTTTCAAACTGTTCCTCCAGCTGTTTCTTTTAACTCAAACTTCCTTTTTTTGTTTACCTCAAACCGACTCTGAGACGCATCACTGCTCAAATTGAGCTAAAGTTTGTATCAATGGGGTTTGCTGGTTATGAGTAACTGAGCATGTAAAATAACGCTGCTGCGTTCATCCCTGCAGATGGAGATCAGAGCTTCCACAGAAGCACATCGAGACTCGGTGGGACCAGATTTACCGAAACAACACAAACATTTGTTGCACTTTACAGGTGGATCAGCATTAAATGGGATTCCATTTAATTCAATGGATGGGTTTAAAGAATTGTTAATGCCCCTTGCAGCCAAATCTACGGTGGCCCTGAGAGGTCCAACTTCAACAACAACAACAACAAAGAAAACACTGCAGAAGCAGACCAAGCACAACCACAGTGTTTCTGGGGACGCACTAATGTGACGGACCGGCTGAGGAAGTGACAGAAACCAAAAGATGTGAAGAGTTGAACTGAAACACGCTTAAAGAAAGCTTTAAGGGTTAATCTGTGAAAATAATGTAATAATAATGTGTGTTTTAATCACATGATTCCTGTAACACATGTTTGCTGTGGGGGGGCAGAGCAGGTCATACAACTCAATTCATTTTTATTTATATGGCACCAAATCACAACAACAGCCTCAATGCGATTTTTCTGCTTTTGTTGTGTTTTGTGTGTTTTTGAAGCTGGCGGCACGGTGGCGTTGTGGTTGGCACTGTTGCCTCACAACAAAATGGTCCTGAGTTCAATTCAGGCAGTGTTTCTGTATGAAGTTTGCATGTTCTCCCTGTGTTTGTGTGGGTTCCTCCACGGTCCAAGGACATGCAGTTTGTAAGGATAGCTTAATTGAATAACCTAAATTGCCCATAGGTGTGAGTCTCTGTGTGTCAGCCTTGCCACAGACTGGTGACCTGTCCAGGGTTTACCCCGCCCTTTGCTCTATGGCAGCTGAGGCTCCAGCGACCCTGAAGCGGATGGATGGATGTTTTTAAAGCTGCGGTGCGCGTCACGTCTCAGGGCAGTATCAGAGTTTAAGTCGTATGTCAGTGTTTTTTAAAGCAGCTCAGAGCCTGAGAACATGTTTGGTCTGACATGATGCTACAAAATATATGTGCTTTAAGTTTACACATTTTGACCCACAGCGGTAAAATCCTGATGACGTGGTGTCGTCACACGGTTGGGTGGGCGAGGTGTGCGCACACTTGTGGCTGCGAGGACTCGAGAACGAGGTGATGTAGGACGTTGCCGCCAGTATTTTCTAAACTGGTAACTAAAGACGGCACAGGTACTGAGTTTAATCATCTTTGTTTCTAACACACAGACCGTCACTGTGGCATCATTAACGCTAACCGTCACGCCATCATGAGGGTGAGCAGTTAGAGTACAGGAAACACAACTATGACACTGATTTCATGTTTTAATAAATGGGTGGAATATCTGCTGTATGACTCTGTGACTTTGTGTTTTCACTGTGTGATGATGAATAATGACGAGGTCAATAAAAGCAGGACTGACAGGTGTTTAACATTTAAAGCTTTTAATTTGAAAAATGTAATGAACGTTAATATTTCTGGGACCAACTTTTGTTCTGTGTGCAGGTCACTCGTTACTCTGCTGTGGTTGTTTTTAAAGTGCTTTATAAATAAAGGTGATGATGAATAAACAAACAAACATAACTTTACTGTTGTGTTTTTGTTCCATTGTTAAATATTTAGATATATTTTAGGAAGCATAAAACAAATGTTACAGAGTTTTAATGCTTCTGTATTTTTATTCTCTATAACTAATAAAGTGAAATCGATGAGTTTCTGTCCCGAACATCTTCTGAGGTATTTTAATGGCGCGTTTCTTTGACACTACTTCATTCTAGTCGTTGCTTTTTACCCTAGTACAGATATTTTACACACGGAGTTATTTTGGGAAATATTTTTTAGAATAAAGACTTAAAGTGATAATAAATCTTTTTTTAAGTCAGAGCTGGCTGTGTTTGCAGTCATTCATTGAACTTAATATTTATGGATGCATTTTGCACTGCTCTCTTGCACAACATCTGTCTTACTTGTGTCTGTTTTAACTTTAAATTTAGATTTTACTTTAGTTTCTATGTGTGAATATATAAACTCCTGCAGTGTCTCATGGAGTCTTTATTGTAACTCTGCTGTTTTGTTGTTTCTAACTTTCAGACGTCTCTGATTTCTGACTCGTTTTGCAAAAAGCAAATAAAAAAAGTCTCAAATGTTACAGTCTGCAGTTTCATCTTTGTTGTTTGAATTATTGTTTACCAGACTTGTTATAAAGTAAAAACCAGCACATTGATCCCACATGTGAATGTCGTGGATCAGAGCTTGTGTGATAAGAAATGTAGCCACAGTCTGCAGATGCGTCTCTTTTTATAAGTTTGACCTTTTTTTGATGCAAACGTGTGTTATTGCGTGTCTCTGTGTGGTCGTAGTCGTCACGTATGAAAGGGCAGCGTACTGTAAAATCATCGGCCTCATTTACAGCCTGTACTCACAAGCAGAAGCAAAAGTAGAACGTGCAGCTTAAAAATGGCCCAGCGACTGACGGCGGTTAAATTAAGGAGCCGTGGGCCCTCAAACACAGGGACCGGTGTTTGAGGGCCCACGGCTTCAGTGTTTATGGGCTCATGTTGCTTTTGTTCTTAGTTTTGTTGTTAGTGGCTGATTTTCATTCATACTTTGGTGTTGTGAGTCTTTCTTTCTGTAGTCATATTTGTAGTTATATTCTCTCTAAGTTGATCCTCATTCAGTTTCCCAGTGTTTGTTTGGCACTCTGCGTCTGTTTTACTTCCTTCTCTGATTGTCCTGATTGCCTACAGCTTTGTCCTATAACCCTCCTGTTTCCACTTCCCTGATTACCCGTCCCCTCACTATCCTCACAGTCTGCCATCTTTGACACACTGACAGAAAATTGATCAGTACTTTGCCCCGCTGAGCTTTCACACCACCTTAATGTGGAGGCTGAACTGGACGCCTGTACTCGGTTACCAGGGTAACATGGTGTTGTGCCCCCATGTTGGGCTCAGTATCCGGTCTTTGAGTCTGACGTCACTATTCCCAGGTCCAAACTCAGCTTCAGGTCCCAAAGTCAAGCGAACGCTGCAGCATCACTGAGAGTTAAAAACTGTCTAAATTCTTCCATCTTTAATAAAATGATCAGCGTTGCTGCTTTACCAGGTGTAACTATGAAGTTTAACATCCAGGCATCCATGAAAACGGAATTTATGACATTTATTAAATTTAGCAGGAAGTTAGCAGGAAGTTAGCTCGCTAGCTTCCTCCTAAGCATGATATAGCATGTTCAGACTGAGAGGTTTCTGAAAAATCCAAACGTACAGCTCTGTTATCACTTCCAACATAAATGAAGACAGAAAACTGAACAGCAGTGACGCTTGTAGGGTTACTGAAGTTGGGCTAGCTGCTATATAATGATGTGCTACGTCAGCGGTCTCCAACCTTTTTTGCACCACGGACCGGTTTATGCCCGACAATATTTTCACGGACCGGCCTTTAAGGTGTTGCGGATAAATACAACAGAGTAAAACTACCGGTACCGAAAAACAGAAGATTTATTCATAACACACGTGAAAAGACCCAGGAAAACAGAGTAAACGATCAAAACGATAACAAAATAACGCTGAAAACCGCTAAAACCCCTGAAAACCAGACATTTCACACCTGAGCCTCAACTCTCACGGCCCGGTACCAAACGACTCACGGACCGGTGCCGGTCCGAGGCCCGGGGGTTGGGGACCGCTGTGCTACGTGACTGCTAGCGACACAGCTATGTTAGCATAATATAAACAAGCTAACTTTTTTTCCACTGGATAAAAGTTAACGTGAGTGTTCTCGGTGGTCAGGAACAAATGTAATCGCATGGCAGGATGCTGTAAAAGGACCAAACTTCAGCCAGGAGAACAACTGAGATAATCCATCCACAATATGAGGTTAGTCATTCATATACTACTGCTTCTGGGCTGTAGTTACATCCTAAGGTTTTAAAAACTGAGCTTTAAAGTGAACAGTGATGATAAAAACCGTGAGAGGCCGACAGGGATCACTGACTGTTTTTAGGGGCTTGTTCAGATGAAATAGAACAAGATACAAAACATTAAAACAAGTTAAAAACACAACAGCCTTAATAAACAGAGGGTAGTTTGTACCTGGAGGCAGGATTCATACGTCATCACGTAAAGATAAAAACGAGTCAATAAGGGACAAACATGCAGTTCTGTCAGAGCAGAGGAGGGAGCTGAAAATGTGACGTCGGGAGGTGAAGCGCAGGTGATGTCACCTGGATGGAGTGGCTGGAGCAGGAGGACTCTGTGGTGCTGTTTCCTTTTTGCTCCCAGGAGGAGCTGGTGCAGTTGTTCCTGAGGTAAAGGTGCTTCTGAAGAGTATAGAGTGAAAACAAGACAACGTCCAGCCTTTGCAGCTGTGCCGAGAGCTGCACCTCCCAGCTCTTTATTCATGAGTCATGTTCAAGCCAACAAACACACACACTGACAGAAGCTCCGTGCACATGCTTATATTACACTTTCAGATTAGACACGACGAGCTGCGCGCTTGTTCTGTACATCCTGTAACATGAGCCTTCATATTGTTTCAGAAGGGGAACAAGAGCATAGGATAAAATCTCGTTTCTCAGGTTACCACGTTTATGTGTTTACTTTTGTGCCGTGTTGTTCTGAAAATGAAATTAAAAGGTGTCACATTTACAGAGTTCATGATGTGTGCTGTAATCTGGCAGTCCCCTCTGAAGCGTGTCAGCCTTTCTTTCTTTCATCGCTCTCGTCTCTTGTCCCTGTTGACTCCGTCCTCGTCACTTCCGCTTGTCCTCCTCTGTTCTCCCTCTCCTCCTTCCATCCACTCCCCGTCTGTCCATCTTTTCCTCCCAAAGCGGAAACCAAACCCTCCCTTCTCACGGCTGACAGCTTGGAGTCCTCCCGCAATGGAGGTCAGAGCATCGTTCCTCTTCCACCCGTCCTCCCCCTCTCCCCCCTCCTGGTAGTGCATTCTCTCCAGAGAGTGACCCCCAGGGAAGGGCGACAACGGCTGGGCCATCAGGTCTCCTCTCTGGGCCTGCAGCAGAGCTGCTTCTTCCCACGACTGGTCATCCTCCTCACTCTCCTTACCTGGCTGGATGTCTCGAGGCCACTCGGCCCAGGCTTCACTCCGGACGTCCCCCGGCTCTTCCAGAGCAGCCTGGAGGTGCAGCAGGGTGGACTCCAGCTCAGATCCACCCACTGTGGGCAGGAGGGCGGTGGGAGGATAAGGGTATGATGTGACGGGGTGTGGGATGGAGGAGAGGAGGGCGAAGGAGAGGAGGGCGAGCTGCGAGGCACCAGGATGAAAAGAAAGTCTCATCTGGAAACAGAAACAGACTTTTATCAGCAGGTTATTGTGTTTATTAGCTTTAATCAGCTGATGATAACGGTCGAGAGAGGAACTGAAATATTATTAAACAAAGGGTAAAAATACTGCATTTGAAGTAAAAACCAAAAGAAAAAAAACTGTGAACATTATTATTGAGTTTGTCTCATCACACACACAAACCCTGAATCCGCCTCCGCCCAGTAAACAGGAAGTGTTAGGTATTTTAGTACCATGGGAGCATTTACTGGATATTGTTTTATAGTGACATTATGCAGGAAAACTCTGTCATTCAATAAGGCCCCTTTGTTTTAGTTATTTTTCTCTTTGACCCAAGAATTGATGTGTGAGAATCACAGGCTGGTACAAGGTTGAAATACCACAGAGATCACTCCCTCAGCTACATTAGTTTCTTAATCTCTTAGGAGACGCCTGTTGAAGGCCAGATGGTTTGTTTCAGATTTCACTAATGAAAGAACTCTTTGTTTTGTGCCTTGAAAATATGTCGCTGAGATAATCACAATTGTAGCTGAACTGATAAACTATACAAAGGATGCTTCTTCACCCAAGGGCAGGAAGACGCTCCCTTATCTTGGTCTGTACTGGTTTAAACTGATAATCTGCTGTCTCGTGAATTTTACCCTCTATATAAACTGTTGTACTTGTGAATAAAGTTGAGTCACTTTGGGAAGACAACCTGAAGCAGTCTCTGTTTTCTTGTTCTCCCAAGCTGCTCCCGAGCTCGTACTAACACGCTGAATGGCATGCTTGAATGTTACTTGAGAATATATTTGACTGTGTTACAGACTAAGGTACAATCTCTGCTGATAGACGTCCACGCCTCGGAGGAAGCCGATCCACGGATTAGGCCCTGGAAGCCGTTTCCTTCAACACAGATTTAGCAACATGAGCATCCTTCCTGTAACTCTGAGCTCCCTGTCTTTTCTCCCCCTGAAATAAGCAGCTGCAGCACACTGTGAGACAAACACACAGTTTGTGTGTTTGCTGATGTTTGTTGAGCTCATAGAAACGCTGCCTTTCAAATTACCTGACACTTTAAAAACGTCACTCCCTTCACGCTCGCTCCTCTTCTGTAGAGCGAGCTGGATGCTGAAGTACCAGCAGTGGTTAAATATGGATAAATAAAAACTTTAACCCCTGACTGTGGCCCACAGCTGTTCCTCGTTCATCTCATCTTACCTGGTGATTAACAAACAAACAGGATTTCCTCTCATGTGTTTCTGTTTAGGCTCAATTCAGTTTGATACGTAAAACATCAGCAGTAGAAAATACATTTTGTTTAAAAAACGTAGGGAGTAAAAGTAAAAAGTAGCCAGAAAAAAAAGTACTCAATTAAAGTTCAGATACCTGAAAATTCTACTTAAGTACAGTAACAAAGTAACTATATTTGCACATGTGAAAAAGGCTTCTTCCTGTTTGTCTTTCACAATAAAAGCCTTCAACATACCATGGTGAGCTCACAGTAGAGAGAGATCTCGCTCACAGCTCAGTTTGTGTCTGAGATAAACTCCAACCTTTGGTTTTAATAGTTTTGATATATTTCTAATATTTCAGTAACCTGCATGAAAAGTTCTAAACTGACTGAAACGCTGTTTCTCGAATTAATCTGGAAATAATTCACTGAAAACACCAACGAAGAAGACACACAGCAGAAACCTGCAGCCGTCTCTTACCTTGCTCCGTGTGCGATGACCTGCTCTATCTCCTCGAAGAATCTCCACATCTGACCTTTTTAAAAACTGCCCGCTCTCCTCTGCCGCCCCGCCGTCGCCCATTGGTCACTCGGCCCTGTGACGCATGAGAAGGCGAGCGCCGACCACGATAACCTTCATACTTTCTTCTGAGAAACGATGACCCACTTCATCACAGAGGCCCAGCGAGTCATGGCAATTATCGCCGTTTGATTGTTGAAGGTGACTCATTAGGACATTTCTGAGGACGGCGAGGGATTCCTTCCTTATATCGCCGCTCGTTATGAATGTCAGCTCGCTGGGGAAACACAGACACACCTGAAAGAATGTCATTCATGATGAGGAATCGTCTCTGTGACGGATCCAGACCTCAGACCGAATGATGCTGCCCTCAAATTACTGCCAATTATGTGACCACAGATCTGCTGAGAATTGATTTCTGAGAAAAATGCTTCACCTCCGGCCTTTTAATGATTGAAAGAAGAAAGTCTGTCACTGTTTCCATCACATGCACTCGTTAAGTAGTTCGAGGAACACGAGGAAGTCGATCGTTCATTAGAAAAACAGTGAATGTGATCAGGATGTGATGCCAACGAATGGTAAAAATGAAATATGCCGTTTCAGATCATACAGGCGAGGTCACCGTGTTATGATGTTTCATGCTGGTGTCCTGTTCCTACCACGAGCCTCTCGTCAGTGAGAGCAGAGCATGAAACTCAACAAGCTCTTAGGTTCATGCTAAACAGACAACTCGACACGTCACAGGAAAAACATGAAAGCTGGATTTTAACAATATATTTATTATCAACCTCACAAATCCGACAGCTCGTCACAGTTTGAACTCCGTCTACATGTATTTACTGTGTTTTCACTGACTAACAGTAATGTGGACCAAAAGCATCAGCGCTAACTTCTCCACCTCCTGCCTCCCCAAAGTCACCGTGGACCTCCAGGGTGGACATGCACCCCGGTGCGCTCTGGGAGTCGTAGTCCGGGAAGAAGTCGGGGCTTTGCAGCAGCTCCTGGGAGGGGTGGCTGATGACCTGCTCGCTGAGCGGGGAGGTGAGCAGGGACAGCTGCAGCTGGTCGATGGTGCTGGTGGGAAAAGGCTGCGATCGGTCCGGCGGGGAGCAGGTCGGGGATGAGGGACTGGTTGCCATGGTGGCAGCTCTCGGAAGAGCAGAGGGCGAGTTGACCTGAGAGTCATCGGAGAGAAGGGAACGGCGGAGTTTGGCCCGAGCGTTCTGAAACCACACCTGAGGGACAACGAGAGGGACAAGAAGACGTTTGTCACTCAGCCCACAATCCACAGTAAGCCACACCGTTTCCATTCATCTCAGGACAAAGGGCCCACGTGAGTGGAAGCATCCCACCTCTCCCACACCACAGCTGAGTACCTGCACATGATTACAGTCTATCTGCATCTCTGTGCTTGTTTTACATCTCTGCAAACAGAACAGCTGCAGACACACAAAATAACAACAAACAAACAAAAAGGAGGAAAATTGCATGAAAATATGCAAAAACTCAAAGATGGCACAAATCTATGAAATGTCTCTAAAAGGTCTGAAGAACAACCAGAAAGAGATAAATGTGTGTGCAGCAGAAGAAAACCCCACGGCCATGTCAGGGCTGAGAAATGAAACCAGACAGGAAGTGACTAAACCTGCACTTCCTCTAATGACCACTGGAGGCCCGCTCCAGAAGCCTGTGCTCAAACCTACAGCAGAAATAAAGACGGTGCAAAGCTTCATCGTTTATCAGAACTGTGTGAGTCAGTGTTCATCTTCAACCCTGTGCGTGTGAGGATCTTTGACTTTTACACTGCTGAGCCAATAAGAATGCGGCGTTTCATTTTAAATGGAGGCCTCGAAGGAGCCCGTCCTTCCAGACGTTTGTACCTGCAGGACTCTCTTGGGCAGGCCGGTCTTGTGTGCGAGGCAGGTCCAGTCTTTACCGTCGGGGTTGTGTTTCTGGGCAAAGTACGACTCCAACGCTCTGAGCTGCTCGCTGCGGAAGCACGTCCTGATTCGCTTGGTCCTCCGGGGGATCCGCCCACCTGCCGCCCTGTCGTCCGATCGTGGCTCTGGACTGCTGACAGACTCCTCCCCCTCACCTGACACCTGGGCTGAATTCGGCCCCGACCAACAAAGCAGAACAAAACTTTCATTCAAAATGAACTTTAGAGAAGTTTGACTGAGAAAAGGATTTGAACATTTTATTACATAATGACTAAACTGCATTTTAAATCACGTTTGATGGTTTCATGATAATAAATATTAATAACGGTCTTCACCCTGGCCTCCGTAGCGCTCTCATAGTGACTGTATCAGGACTACGGAGCAGCGAAGCGTAAATGCCAGCTTTTATAAAGAATCTGTTATTCTGACCTCTGTTTGATCCTCAACTCGTCCAGATCTCGTCGTTAGTACTTTAAGCTGTTTGATGACCGACTTTAATATCCGGGGGGGTTAAATGGACGTTAAAGGCTTGTGCGACCTGCAGGTAAGTGGTCAGATTGAAGTTGTCCCAGGTACAAATCTAACCTGTCCTGAAACGTGACTGAATATGTCGTTTAGTTGGAAACATCATCTTAGTTTCGGTGGTCAGAGCGTAAAACTGCAAACATAAAATCAACAGTGAGAGCTGGAAGGTTGCTGACTCCACACCAACATTTTCCTCCATGGACGTGAAACTTCCGTCGCCGTGTTTTCATGACGTTTCTGCTCCAGTTAACTCGGCATCACGAGCAGGTCATCTATCAGGAGGTTGGTAGTTTGATCCCTGGCTGGTTTCCCGCTGATGTGAATGTTAGGAAAGGCTTAGATGAGGAAAAGCTGCTGGTGTGAGCAGGTGACTGTTGTGTTGCTCTGCACACAGTGTGGTTCGGTGCTCAGGCTGTGACACAAACACTGCATCAGTTTTCACTCCTTCTCTCACTGTTTGGCAGTAAACGTGACGACTCCATGAGTGACAGGATTGTTTCATCAAAGCGGGAGCGTCACTCCCACAGTGGGAGTGACTGCAATACTTAAAGCTCCATGAGTGAGAACGGGCTCATCATCATGTGTGAAGTGAGTGGAGGACTTCCCAGCTGGGAGCAACATCTCCAAATGCTGCTCGGAGCTGATTTAAAGTGATTAAAGTCGAGTGGTCGGAACTTCCTGTATTTGACATTTAAATCCAAATAGAGTGGGGGAGCTCGACAAGATAAAACAAATAAGATGCCCACAAAGGCCCCAGAAGTTCTTCACACTCACCATCTAGATGCTGTTTGGGCTGCAGGTCGGGGGGGGGCTGCACGCCCCCGTCACTCTGATAGTGAGACTGACAGTAGAGGTTGGCGCCCTGCATGCAGTACAAGTTCCCCGGCATTAATTTCACGTCACACTCCTGCAACACATCAGACAGACCGTCTGCATCTATTCAGAGCTCTTTAACCTGAAAATAATAAGACGAAGCGTGGAGGCTGACCTGGCAGGAGAAGCAGTGAGGATGGAAAGTCAGCTCACCAGACCTCATGACCAAATCAGAAGCTGGGATTGGCTGGAAGCAGCGAGCACACTGACCGCCTCCAAACATCCTGAGCGGGAGGAGAAAGCACACCAGAGTCAGAAAGGTGAAACACAGGAAGCAAAGGAAGGCGAGACCTCGCAGACCTGCAGTAGTCCTGCTGGCAGTAGATGTTTCCGTCCCTCCAGTACAGCGACGGGTGCGTCTGCAGCTCGCACTGACACTGGCTGCAGCGCAGACAGGGGTTGTGCCACACCCGCCCCGCAGCCAACAGGAAGAAGCGGTCGAGCAGCTGCTCGCCACATCCGGCACACGTCACTGGCTCCTGGATGGACACAGCTGTTGGAGCCTGAGCCTGACAGACGGATTCAATGTCAGTGAACATTTACTGATAACAGTGATGTCACATCTGGATCAGAGAAAATGTGATTGCACAGTTACTGAGCAGGAGGCCGACAAACACCTGAATATTGTCCCAACTGTTTTTAACTGTAAGCAGATTATGACTGTTTTTGTATCAGATTCAGCAACAAAATGTTCTTTATTCACTGATTAACGTTATTTTAAATGAACCAGAGCAGTACAGATGCTGTGTTTTGGTTTTTATCCAGAAAACAGCTGTTAGATGAGTGAAACCAGAGCATGTGTGCAAAAGGAAATCATAACTTTTGACTGATCGGCCGTCAGCAACAACATGACAGTCGAGTACAAGTAAAATATAAAAACTAATGTTGTATAAAACAAGAATAAAAATATAATAATACTAATAAATATTACTATCAATAATATTATATTATTTTTATATAATTGAATAATTAGATTTAATATTCACGTTATTTGCAGCAGCGCTCTCCTCTGCGCCGCCGCCCAGCTCCGCCCCCTCCACCTCGTCACCAAGGTCACTGCCGTACAACAGGTCGTCGAGGGCTCGGTCATCTGGCGACATCATGACTGAAAAGCAGAGGAGGCGTCATCAGAGCGATGAAAACCTCAGTGAAGGTCGCGACCAACAAGCAGAGTCCCAAACATCGAGTCAGCCGTTTCTATTCGTTTCTATTCGTTTCTATTCGTTTCTACTCATCCTTACGTCTCTTTGAAAAATGTATCACATGTTTTTAAGGCTTCATTTTGTCCTTTGGGTTCTTTATGTCATCATCATTTACAGTTTTTGTTACCAACAGGACAATAGAAGATATGAATTCAATGAGAAAGTGGTGGAAATGCGAACATTACTGCAGCTCTTATTTGGGATGCAGGTGGATGGAGGAGATGGAGCGAGCTTACCTGTGCTGTTCAGAAGCTTCTGGTTGGTTTTCCACTGAGCGTGCTCTGTGCGAACCCTCTCCAAACCCTTTAAGAAGAAGGACCAGGTTCGTTCTGCTGAAGCCACAAACGCCGCTCTGCTTGAACAAAAACGCTCCTCAGTCTCAGCCTCTTCCTCCAGGCAGTGGACCACCTGAGCGCCCTCAGCCCTCCAGGTGTCTCTGCAGCCACCTGTCTCGTGGTTTTGGGACTGGTTTCCCTTCACATGAGACCTGCCTCCACCTCGTTCTCAGCCAATCGCTTTGCCCGCCTCTGATCACTGGTCTGTCCCCAGTGACGCCCCGGACACACACCTGTAAACAAGCAGGCTCAGAGGACAGGTGAGATCCACTGTGATTGGTTTCCTGGTGAGCAGAAGGGTGGGAGGGTGGGAGCTGCACCCTGGGGACCAATTAAAAAACAAAAGGTTTTTAAAAGCACATCTGGGAGCTGAGGTGAAGAAAGACACCTTTTCCCTCAATGCTTCAGCTGAACATGGACTCAACTGGCAACAAACACGAGACATTTTCTCCACAGTTGAAAGAATCATTCATGTCCTAAACATGAACGTACCCTTCCTAATTATCTTAGACTGCCCTACAATCACAGGGCTCCATCACGTGAACGGTCTAAGGCTTATGAAAGGGTGATTTTATTGGGTGTACTTGTTGCTAACAAAGAGATCAAGCTTCTAAAGTCACCGAACCTTTCACCAGAATGTGAACAACACACAACATTTATGGGACACAGGCGGTGAGGTGACCTGAGGCCATCATTCATATCATCAAGCTAGTGTTAGCTCAACATTTAGCAACATTTGGACAGAATTCATGTTCACTGTTGGGTATAACGTGGTAATAATAACAGTTACAATGCACAGTTACTGTACTGACATATGTCACTAATGTCACAGTGTTACCTGCTGTTACATACTCTTTTCTTTCTGCACACTTGAGCAACAACCAGCTGATATCAGTTTGTGTGGAGTGGTCTACAGAGGAGATAACAATGCTCATCTCATATACACACACACACACACACACACACACACACACACA
>NW_005187669.1:312387-314981 GCF_000239375.1 Pundamilia nyererei | reverse complement strand
GCTGTGGCTACAATGTAGCTGCCATCACCAGTGTGTGAATGTGTGCGTGACTGGGTGGATGACTGGATATGTAAAGCGCTTTATAAATACAGACCATTACCATTTATATTATGATTTAAATCTAGCTGGTGTTGGTGTGGAGAGTAGCCTTCAGTAATAGTAATAAATCACATTCATGTAGCTGTAAAAAGCATGATCATATATTAAGTAATCCAAAGTATTCAGAATAGTTACTCTCATTGAGTAACGTAACGAAATACGTTACAGAATACATTTTGGGGCATGTAATCTGAAATGGAATACATTTTCATAGTAACCTTTCCAACACTGCTGATACTCCTCTTCCTCCTCTTCCTCCTGCTGATCCAGGTGCAGTTTCTGTGACATTTGCTCAGTGACACCTTGTGTGCATCACAGAGAGAATAACTTTGAGTAAACGACACTGCTCAAACTGCACTGACACGCTCTTTGTTAATATATTCAACATTTTAAAGATTAAACAAAAGAAAGAATGATTTCATTCATATCCTGCAAACAGAGAGTGTTTAGTCACAATGCAACCTTGACTCCAACAGATGAACCCGCGCAGCTGTTTAGTTTCACTTGTTTTATTATTGAAGTCATTGGGAGGCTTCATACAGAACACAGGGAATAAAACAGATTTGTTAACACAACGAGAAGGCGACAGAGCACAGACCCGTCTCCATTTACTGCGGGGCCACAGTGCACCTGAGGACCCTCACAGAGAGTGAACACCGGGGGGCGCTGCTGAGCTTTAAAGTGGGGCTGCTGCTAAACGAGCTTCTAAGCAGGACCTGTGCCTGATTACATTTCACTGTGATCTGATCTGAAACACTAAAATGTTTTTTGGATCATTTTGTCCTTGAAAATGTTTTTGTTCTTATTTATTTTTCAAATTTGAGGCACACAGTGATGGAAAAACCAGGGAGTGACGTGTGGGCTGCGTTTCTGGCCTGTGTGTCGCTCATATCCATCAGATCTGACTGAGCCGAGCACTCACTGGTACCAGTAATCTTTCTAAGAGGGTTTTGAGTTGTTTTTTTATCTTGTGTGACTTTTATTTGGTCTGAAAGCCTCACAGTCTGCTTTGGATCAGGAGCCACGAGGGCCTCTAGTTTGAGACTTCTGATCTCTCAGAGCATCTGCATGTGAAACCAGAACTGTCTAACTGGACCCAGCCGTGATATAATTTGTGTGAACTGAGCCTTTAAATATGGAGGAAGACGCCCCGCTTTAAAATACTGGCGAAAAGGAGGAACCTGTACAATCTGCAGTAACATACTGATAACTGACTCTATACAAATCTTCTAACAGGAGCCCGAGCTCCCCGTTTCAATGTGTGCGTTCACACATGTAACACACTGAGCATGTGTGTTTAGCAGTTCATCGTCATCATCATCATCAGCCTCTCTCTCGCTCATCCTCGGGACGGAGGCCTGAAGGCTGCCGGTCTCAGCTTCATCTCAGTGAACGGGACAGAAAAGTCTTTTCCTTTCCAGGCGGTCCAGATCACCCCCTGAACACACACACACACACACACACACACACACACACGCGCACACACACACTTGTTTTTATACTTCAACCAGCTCCATTTCAAAGTTGTAGCAGGTCCTTGAAAATAAGTAAAATCCGTCCGAGCGACTCGATGACGTTACCTGGTGTTTGGTGTTGATGCCGTAGAGGCCGTTGAGGTTTGCCTCGTGGCAGTTCTTGTACCACCAGCCTCCTCGATAAGACATGGCGCAGCGGGTGATGAAGGGCGCCAGGTCCCGGTCTTTGGTGGAAAAGATCCGGTTGTTGTGGTAACTGAGAGAGTCACCTGAAAGGATAGCACGGTAGGAAGTTTCCTTATTAACAAATATAATTTTATTTACTTAAATGATTCAGTATCTCCGGATCCTTGAGCTTTATTTAGATGACTTAATTCAACTGTTTGTGAATTTTAGTCTTTGTGGAAATAAAACCTCAAACTCGTTTCCCACAACAAGAGAAAATAAGAAACTGTAACCAGGAAGTGCGATCACAAAGGTTTGTGTTGGGCACAAGTGCAGTTGGCATGGACGTGTGTGAGAAGCAGCAGCCAGCTATGAGTCAAGCTGACCTCTGATGTAGAGATGGCACGATACCACTTTTATGTCCGATACCGATATCATAAATTTGGATATCTGCCGATACCGATATGAATCCGATATAGTGTTTTTAATCAACAAAACTGTTTTATAAATATCTTGCTGCATTTTGTATAAGTTCATACTCAAGTTTAAAACAACAACTACTGTAGCGGCGGATGTGTATAGCTGGTTCACATTCACGTAATGTAACGTTTGTGCTTTTGTTTTGGTAACTTCCTGTGGGACCGGAAGTAAATGTTCTAACGGTAAACGGCTTGATGTGCGAAAAGACGGAAGAAGGTCGAAAATTAATGCTAACGGAGAAAAGGGAGAGGAATATAGTTAAATTGCACGAAGACAAATGGTTCTAGCTACAGTCGACAGGGGAACAAGGTTCGTAACGTATATGATTTAATTTGAGCAAGTTGAAATGCATAATATGTATTATATAGTTTAATG
>NW_005187669.1:296138-311120 GCF_000239375.1 Pundamilia nyererei | reverse complement strand
ATGCATACTGCTCCGACGTGCTAACGTTCTGAGGTGAGTTACGGCTTGTTGCAAGTTTTGTGAGGTGCTTTCGTGATATTTAATGGATCGGATTACATTTTTTATTTTTCTCCGATATCCGATCCAGTAATTTAGGTCAGTATCGGACCGATACCGATACGTAATATCGGAGCGGTCTATCTCTACTCTGATGATACACGACCGTCCAGCAGGTTTCAGTCTGAAGTGTCCCAGACCAAGGAGGCCAGGAGTGCAGGCAGGGGCATGCTTTTAGGGGCCTTGCCCCCCAGTCTGGACATTACAGTAGGACAGAGGTGACCTTGGTGTGATGGCTTTTTCTGACTGAATGAGACCCAGGCAGATCAGGATGTTCAGAGCAAACATCTGAACCTGAATCGAGCTCGGCGGTGCTGAAAACCTTTGATCACCTGTTCCAGGTTCCCGTGTTACCTGCGGTGCCGCTGTATCCTCCCACAGTCAGTTTGTAGTTCCTCTTGGCCACCTCGAACGTCGAGTACTGAGCGAACACCGACTCGTCGCCGTCTCGCAGGTCGACCCGCAGGCTCATCCTGCTCATCGCTGTGAGGTTGTGGATACTCGCGAGTCCTGAAGGGGCGAGTTTATCGGGTTTTATTACAGGAAACAAAATAAACAACAGACATACTGAACAGAAAAATGAGAAAAGGCTGGGATGAGAATGTCTGTCATTCCAGTTAAACTGGCGCTGTGCTCAAATCTGCTGCTTTAACTGCTCTCTGTGGAAGCTGCATCTGCCATCCGTGTTTCCAAATATGTTTCCTCACCACACGGAGCCTGGTCCTGTGCAGATTTGTACTCAGATATTAAAAAGCATCTCTCACCGAGCCAAAACTCTCCATTCACGTCCCCGAATCCTTCCACGTACTCGTTCCAGCGTCTGAAAAAATTCTCGGAGCCATCCTTCCTCCGCTGGAAGACCTGCACACAGGAAGCCAAACACCCGAGACCTGCTCAGTGCAGGCGGCGCTGACACGAGGCTGCCTTTGAAAGCGAGCCGGTCTCCATCGAGTCCCATAAACGTGCTTTATAAATACTGCTGGACTATATTGGAAGTGTTTTATTAGTAATTAAATTAGGCAAACACACGTAAAGTAAAGACGACTCTGTGGTGTGAGTTTATACCGTCCAGCCGCCACCGTCTGTCTCCATGTCGCAGGAAACTGTCACTGGCGTCCCGTGTCTGCCTTGAGGGAAAATCTCTGCCTCGCCTGAAGTCACGATGCCGTTCAGCAGCTCCTGAGAGCAGTCAGTGGGGAACGGGTACCGCAGGGTACCTGAGGAGGAGCAAGACGGAGGGTGAGGGTGGGAGGAAATCTCGAACAACAACAGCACTGACGAAGGCTCGAAGAAGTACCGGTGGTGAATTCTGTGGAGATGGCGGACGTGTACTGTCCTCCTCCTTCGGCCTGGAGCTGCAGCGTATACGTGGATCCAGGATGGAGTCCAGTCAGGTTGTACTGCGTTAACGAGCCGTCCACAATGACCTCCTGCCGCCGGTACAAACGGAAATCAGGCCTCACGAATGTCTGAGATACGCACGCTATTATAAACATCAGGTCAAAATAAACAGGAACGTCTCAGCCACGTTTTCCTTTGACGGTTGGTGAGAAACAACCATCAAATTCAACATCTGCTGATATTCACGAATAAATAAATAATAAAATGAGTCTGAGGTTCTCTTTAAGGTGGTCGCCATGTACACATCTGGATCTCTTTAAGTTTAAACTCCACAAGGAAGCTCAGTGTTCACACATCTGGGAGTTTTCCCAGGTGTTCACCACCACCAGCGTCTAGACTCCAGGGTCCTGCTAATCCCTATCACTGCTGCGATTCTGGAGTCTGCAATAACAATAACTCGAGTTTTCCTTCTAATGATTGATCTTTATATGACTGAAGATTCAGCAGTTCTTTGGCCATCGACACAATCGTCACTCCACACCTGTACAAGTGTAAGTAGTGTGAACGTCCACAGAGTGACCCAAAAGAAGCAGCTGTGCTGGAAACAGTCCAGATGTGCACACGGTGAGGACAAGAGGACTCAGCAAATTTAACAAATATGTTATTCGATTTTCTTTGGTTCAAAGAGGCGATGCTAAGCCGGACGATTGTGTTCTCAGAAGTTAAATCACAGAAAAATCATAGGAGGAGGCGTAAAAAGAACATCAGCCTCGCTTCCTGTCGTGACTTGAACTCGAGTCACTGACTAATCAGGAAATCATTTTTAAAACTTGCTCACCTTCATTTCTTTGTCTTTAGCCTGATAGCTCAGTCTGTAGTTACCAACGGGCTTTGATGGAGGTTTCCATGACAACGTGGCAGTGCGTGGAGTCACGTTGCTCGCCTGGAGGTCTTGTGGGCCTTCCCCAACTTTCCCCGAGCCTGGAGAGGAACACTGATGAGGTTCGTGTTTGTTCAGGTCACAAACCAAACTACAGACAAAGGTGGTGCTGACCGCCGGTGGTGGTGAAGCTGGTGGTGGCCGGCGAGCTCTCCCGGCTGCCCAGCTGGCTGGTTACAGTGACGGTGTAGGTGGTGGATCCCTCCAGGCCGCTGAGCTGCTGCTCGGCTGCGTTTCCGGACACCGTGACCTTCACCTCTGAACCTACACAAGCAAACTGCCTCATTCAAAACGATGATCAGACTGGACGCTTTCGTCAAACACGTAGGAGTAGCAACGAGGAGCCGTGGGTGAATTTAAGACACGCAAGAGAAACTGACATGATGCAGACATGATGAGTTTGCATTAACAGTGAGATGAGTCAGGCTGCTCACCTGTGCCCGCGCCGTACACGATGGAATACTTATCAACGGCTGCCAGCGCTGGACGCCACAATAACAAGGCGGTGGAGTCGGTGACGTTTACGGCACGCAGGTGTGTCGGCGGGTCGGGCACTGAGAGACACATAAAGGTAATAATGGTTACGAAAAGAATCATGACCGCCCATCATGACCTTTCTCCCATCACAACCTCCCATCTTGACCTCCCGCTCCACAATTATAACAGCAACATTTCAGCTATATCGGTTCAACTTGAAGTTCAGTGCAGTAAACATCACGGCCACGGTGAAGAAAGTAAAATGCCAGTTAACCAACTAACGATTAAAATAAATCTGTATTGTAATACTGAAGTTTTTACTCTATATTCATGATTTAAAAGCCTAAAAGTAAAAGTGAAATGAATACTTCTATAATTCTCCTGAAGTTTCTCTCTCAGTTTTCCACTCCAGAGGACACACGCCCCAGTCTGATAATCACCAAATACATACTACAACAACAACAACAACAACAACAACAACAACTACAACAACAACAACCTTTATTTATAGAGCACATTTAAAAACCAACGGCATGCCAAAGTGCTTAACATAAAACAAATGAACACTTAAGTATAATCAAAGTCATAAAAACAAAAAATAAAAGTGTAAAATTATGTTCACAGGAAAAAGCCACTAACAGAAAAAAGTATAACTATAGCGCGATATAACTATGCCATCAAAACACAATGGCGATATGACATGCACAGTGCAAATAAAAGCATGATAGGAAAATTAATAGAATAAATCACTGCAAACAAGGCCAGCATTTCACCGGTAGAAAAAGCAAGATTAAACAAATACGTTTTAAGCCGTGATTTAAAAGATTGAATAGAGTCAGACGCCCGGATGCCAATCGGAAGGTTGTTCCACAACTGTGGTGCAGCCAGAGCAAACGCTCAATCACCTCTAGACTTCAGCCGAGATCTAGGCTGCACCAGCAGTAACTGTGAGGATGATCTTAAAGCCCTAGCAGGAACATATGAGCTTAGGAGTTCCTTAAGATAGCTCGGTGCTATGTTGTTAGTGATTTTAAAAGTAAACAGCAGAATTTTAAATTGGATATTTCACAGGCAACCAGTGCAAATCAGCCAGGACGGGAGTAATGTGGGCAAACTTCCTAGTTTTGGTTAGAATGCGTGCAGCAGCATTTTGGACTGTCTGTAATCTATGAAGGAGGGCAGAGTGGAGTCCAAAATAGAGTGAATTGCAGTAATCCAGCCTCGAAGTTACAAAGGCATGGATGAGCTTTTCCAGGTCTTTATGTGGGATATACTGCCTGGCCTTAGAAATAAGGCGGAGTTGGTAAAAACTGGATCTAACAACAGCAGACACTTGTTTATCAAGTTTAAAAGAGCTGTCAAGTAACACGCCCACATTCCTAACAGTGTCGGAAAAGGAACTAGTGAGAAAACCAAAAGCATCACGAAGTTTGGCACGGAGAACGTTACTGCCAAAGACCACAATTTCAGCTTTCTTATCATTGAGGATAAGAGTGTTTGCCAGGAGCCATTGCTTGACCTCACTGAAGTTTGTGGACTGATCACCAGTGAAATATGCAAAGATGAGAAAAAGCCTCCAGTTTCCCCGTGAGACTGTGTTTAGGATGGGAATCATCTGAACTGCCTTCTCTGCTCTTTGAAATAACACAGACGACTGGAATAAATCCAGCACGAGTCTCCTCAGACGAAGCATAAAAACCGTGCAGCTCATTTCCAGGTCAGCACCTGCTGCACACACTACCAAGCTACCAGTTCTCATATAGAAGCAAAATCATGTAAAATTAATTGTTTTTAGTTCTTCAGTGTAAAAAAAGCACAAAAAATGGAAAACATGAAACTGTTTAAAGAAACCATGTGTGGATTCAATTATGAACTTTTACAACAGTGTGTCATCTCAGGCTGAGATAAACAGTGAACAACAGCGCGTGACTCACGCGTCATGACAAAGTCTTTCACTGGATCGCTCTCGTCCAGTCCGAGGGTGGAGATGACGGTGACCTCGTAAGAAGAACCAGGTGAGAGCTTGGATAAACCCACAGTGGAGTCCTTTGAGTCCAGAGACACCGACACCGGCTCGCCTGCATGCACAAACACAGGATTAGTTATTTATTCATGTAATCCTAATAGACGTTTGCATGTAATAAAAAGTTTTATTTTCCATAAAGTCTTGCACCAAATCATCAGTCGCCTCAAGGTGCTTTAAATTATACGGCAAGGATCTAACAATCACACAGAGGAAACAATGTTATTGAACTGAACCAAACCTCTGATGGAACAGACGTCTTTACTCATCAGCTGTGACCTCGCTCCCTGATCTAGAAACTGGACCTTTGCTTACGTCAGGGGTGGGCAATCTCAGTCCACGAGGGCCGGTGTCCTGCAGGTTTAGATCTCACCTTGGGTCAACACACCTGAATCACATGATTCGTTCGTTACCAGGCCTCTGGAGAACTTCAGGACATGTTGAGGAGCTAATTTAGCCATTTAAATCAGCTGTGTTGGATCAGGGACACATCTAAAACCTGCAGGGACACCGGCCCTCGAGGCCTGGAGTTGCCCACCCCTGGCTTACGTAAATATTCACTAGCCAATAAGAAATGAAGCACAATAGGAATCCAGGCTCTCACCATCCTCTGCATGGGTATATGTGACTTTGAAACCGCTGACGGGACTCTTTGGTTTGGTCCACGACACCGTCACAGAGTTTTCCGTCACCTTACTGAAGACTATGTTAGAGGGAGGCTCGGGTCCTAGAGGGCAGATCGAATATAACAAGAGAGGGGGGGTAAACGAAAGGCAGGAAGGGAAGTGGAGGGAAAAACATCAATAAAAGACAAAAACAAGCAGCAGAAATACAAAAATTCCACAAAGAGAAAGAAAAAATAATAACTGGGTTTGTGAAAAACACTGAAGTAGAGTGAAAAGAGTCATGAGTGAAAACAGTGTGCACAGTATTATTTATTCATCCACACATTTGCTATTAGTGCTCCAATGGGTTTCTGTGTATATATGTACAATGCAAACATATATACAGTATACAAATCATATACAGACATATAAAGTAACAATTAAATGCAGATGGCTCCTGGGCAAAGGAGGGAGTGACGACATTTTAACACAGTAGTTAGCTGCTCGGTCTCACCTGAAAATAAAAGGCATGGCAGGAATAAAGGACGTTAAAACAAAGGAAGATAAAGAGACCACTTGACAAGATTATTCAGAGTGAATGAACACAAACACATTAAGATATTAATTTAACTGTTTAGAGCTGGAAGTGAGAACCAGGAAACGATTGGGAGAAGTTAAGATAATTTTCCAAAACTCAGAAGGACTCGGTATCACTCAATAAATGATATTTGTTTTATTTTTTGCACGACTTAAGCTGTATATTACAAAAGAGAATTAGACTATTCTTTGTATTAAAATCTATGCTGTACTGTATAATACTGACAGTATGCATCAGTACTGTACAGCGCTGATTTACCTTAAAATGTTCACATTTACAGATTTACTAATTGATTTACTTTTTCGTTTTTAAATGCGAAAAGTTAAAACAGACCGAAAGTAGAGAGACCAGCCGTGGTCTTACCCTGGTTTGGGAGAGAGGTGAAGAGGTGTCAGTGAAGATGGCTGTTAGCTTACCCTGAGTGAGAAAAAACCAGAGTAGCAGTGAATGAAGAGAGTTACGTTGTTACTGATGTCTTTGATGTCAACTTAGTTGATCAACTTGTATCAACAGTGCATCTGAGTGGAGTTCCCCTAGGCTCAATCCTGGGTCCTCTTCTGTTAATCATGCCCAACAGAGTTGGAATGCTGTTTGGTTTCTTGTACATAAAATCTTCCCTAATGTTTGTACAAAGAGAAAAAAACAAAGATTCGCCCTCTTTTTTTGTTTTTTGTAAAGAATTGGTAAATTTTCTGCATGTGGCAGTCTGGTAAGTTCTGCAGGTTGTTTGTTAACCAAGTTAGGCCAGTACAAACTAAGAAGACTATCTGGCAAACAGCTTTGTAAACCCACATCTGAGGGTTGACATCAAATAACTGGATGGACAGGGTGTTGATCTTTATAATGTCATGAATATGAGTATTTGTCATATTCACGAGAGCTGAAGAATGACTGCACAAATATAATATGAACAGAAAACACAAGTTCATGAGAGTTTTTTCAAAATCAGTATGTGTTAATAAGAAAGTGAGTTATACTGAACCACTGTTTGAATGACAAACACAAAGTGATGAATGTGGAACTGTAAATCACAAGCTTACAGTCTTCAAGAGCGCCACAGCATCCGAGCTCTTGAAACCACGATGGAGGAAGCATTTAGTGGGTAAGCACACATTTCTAGTCACATTTAAGACGAGTGATTATTAGTTATTAGCACTTGAATGAACAGTCTTCTGAATGATCCAAGACTGACGCGGGTACAAGATCAAAAAGAAAGAATCGAGCCGTCTGAACGAGACTTGACAACACTGACAGTAATTTTGAAGCTTTGCACAGTAGAAATTCATCTTTTCTACTGTTACAATAGCTTGTACCTGTACTGATGACAAGCTTGTGCAGTCTGGACAGAACGCCAGGGCCCTTTCCCAGTAAGGTCAAGGTGTACTCGGGCTGTGGGGGCAGATCCTCAAACCGGAAGGACCGAGCTGAACCAGGAAGGACTTTTTTGAAGGTTTTTTCATTTTCTGTTGGTTTTACTATTGTTTTGCTTTGGATTTTTGGGGCATGAGTTACAAGGCTTCCAGGCACTCTGTTCTCATCTTCACTACCTACATTTTGGGAAATGGTGTCCCTGTTAGGCGTGTGATTCGTCTTCTCTTCTTCCCTGCCTCCCTCTTTGCCAGAATCGTGGTAGTCATGCTCTTTTTCTTTTGGCTCTGTGTCCTCCTCTTTTCCGTCTTTTCTCGTCACAACAAAGTTTTTGTACTTGCCTTCAGGTGAGTCCCATATCAATGTGAATCCATCAGTGGTCTGGTTTATGACTTCCACAAAGTCCAAAGGTTCCCTTAAGACTCCAGACGAAGAAAGATCTGACGTAGGATTTGTCTGCTTAGTTTTACTTTCAAATGTTTGTGGGTTCTCACTCTTTTGGCTACCCCCGGTGTAGTGTCTAATGTGGGTGTGATGCTGTGCTGGAACAGTTTTTGCTGCTGGTTGTCTTATTGGAAATGTGACTGAGCTGGAGGGTCTTGAATTTGGGAAATGTTGTTTTGTTGGTCTGCCTTGAATTCCAGTCCCATTGCTTTTGCCAGGATTTCCGTTGTCATTTATTTCTTGCAGCTTTGAATCAGTACTGCTAATATCTTCTTCTCTCCCCACAGCTCTGTCTCCAGTTCCTAGATTCTCAGTCTGTGATCGGACATTGGTTTGACCATCTATCTGGTCAGCTGCAGTATCTTGATTTCCTTCTCTAATTGGAATTTGATGCGTAGGGTGTCGGACATTCTGGCGAGTTAATATGCTTCCCAGTTGGCCAGTTTGATTTCCAGTGCTGCCTGCATTTACCTCTTTGTTTGGGAAATACTTGTGAGGAGGATAGTTATACGGACGTTGAGGTACTCTTTGGGTTCCGTTTTTTAAACGTCTTGCATATAGTTGGCGAGAGATATAGCCCAGTTTGGTATTTGGGCGATGGAAGGAAGACATTCCTCTTCCTCTGAGTGTCCGATTAAACTCAGTGGCTGAACTTGTGGAGGAGATTCTTGTCCCAAGTCCACCATCATCTGCATCTCTCACAGGCCCTTTGGGAAGAGAAGGGGCTGACGTAGCTGTTAACTCATTGGAAACCACCTGCTCTTTGCGTGGCTCTGTTTCACGGTTCAAAGGTCCAATACGACGAGTTTGATTCTGAAAAGGTCCCCCTTTTAGAAAACGGCAATTCTTGAATGGAGGACAGCGATTTGCTATCCTTTGTCTTTCTATCTGCACATTTTTTTGGTTTTGCTCGACTCCAGATAAGTCAGGTGTACCTGTCCCATTTTTTAACCCAGTTGTATCCTTCACTGGTACACTTGCCTTAACAGAGGATGATTCCTCAGAAGCAGATATAGATGGTAAAGACAACAGTTCGCTCGTCGGCCGATGTTTGTTCTCTGCTGTCATTTCAGGACTAAGGTTCATACGATGGGAGGGGAGACGGAATCTAGAATTTATATGGGTTTTGTTCTGAAAAGGTCCAAACTTTGCATATGGACGGCGTCTGATTCCATATTTAGGAGTGTTCATTCGAGGTACCCCACCTTCTGGTGGTGGTTTTCTATCTGTGGGTGGTGCAGGCGCAGAGATACTTCTGCTGCTTTCACTTAGCTCATTGCTTGAATGTGAATCAAATTTATCAGATCTGGAAGGGGATGATGATGTTGTTGGAAGGGACAATGATGTGGATGGAGGTGGTGACAGTAAAGATGAAGGTGATGATGGAATTAAAGACATTTGCGAGGACGATGAACCTGCCGTTGATCCATCGGAACCAGGTGAAGGTGGGGATGGTGAGGATAAAGGTGATGGTGGTGCAGCTGGAGAGTGTGATGTCCTTGAGGCTGATGAATGCGATGATGATTGTGACTCTGAGGATGTTGAAGAGGATGAGAGCGATGGCAGTGGCTTCAGTCCTCTCAAAATCTGTTTCCCAATTATGTCTGCATTGACTGAGAGGTTTGATGATTTTGACAGGTGAACAGAAAATGTTGAGATGTTCATACTATCAAAAGTGTCTTTCAAAAGTTTATGTAAAGGATCTGGTTTATAATCAAGGTCTGGCTCTGCAGAAGGCGGTGAACCCAGGTCTGGACTTTTCTCTACCATGCCAGCATGCTCAGCCCCCCTACACCCATTGCCTCTATCTTTTAAGGGGAGTCTCGAATGTGTCACTTTGATTTTATTTAGACATTTCTTCTCTTGGCTTTGAACGGTCCCACTTGGTTCTGGAGAAACGAGACCAGTGTCATTTCCATGGCCTGCAATGCCAACATGCGGTGGCCCTTTTAAGTCAGCAGCAGCCGCTGATTCCTCTGAGCTACTTTGGATCTTTGTTTCTGAATCTGTTCCAGGCAGCATAGCTTTATTTTTATCAACTCTGTCAGAGCTGGATGCCTCTATACTTGGGTCTGACACAGACTGTCTGATGATGGGGACACCTGGTTTAAGGTTTTTCTTCTCCAAGACTTTTTTAAAAGGTCTCCTTCTGGGCACAACTCTTGTTGCATTGAAATGCGGTTGCTTCCTTGGCAATATGGACTTTCCGATGGGTTTGGGGCTGGTGCCATTTATTGAAAACATTTTATTGACCAGAGGTTTAGTTCTGGCAATTATTATAGGAGTTGAGGAGTCTTTGTCCTTGCTCACATCTTCTGTCTTCTCACGCTGGTCAAATATTTGTCCCTCGGCTGATGGGTTCAAGTCTTGGTGTATGCTGCTAACATCTTGGTTAGGTGCTAGGGAGGCCTGGGTAGTCAAAGTGGACTCTTTGGAAATATATGGAGGGGAAGCTGCCGTGGGAAATCTTGGTAATATCGTTCCTAAGGATGTAAAGGCAGTGAGTATTTGGATTAAGTGTTAAGATCATCATAATATGCCCTTAATACTGAAGAAGTCACACCTAACAAAGAAAGAAAAGCAGGGTTGTTAACCATTATTGTTCCTTTAAGGAAACCTGATTTACAACAGTTTGCCAGCCCGAGCAAACCATAACTCAGGTCAGCAGCATCCATGTTCAACCTGCAAGGAGAATATCATAATGTCATTATTGTTTTCCTCGGACAAACCTGTTCGTATCACTGTTGAGAAAGAAATATAACGACTGAGGTTAGAGGCAGATAAAAGTACGTTTTCTTCTTGAGGGTCGGGGGAGGACATCGACTAACGTGTTTTATATGACGTAATTCATTGAATGATGAGGTGTCGGGACACAAAGGCTCACTTAGCCGAACAAAAGCTGTTATGGCCCGAGCATAGCCTGGAAAAGAAATCTTTGAACAACAACGACCTGGATTCCTTCCTTTTATTTCTCTCTCTTATCAAATTTCTAACTTTTTACTCAGCAGTGAGTCATTTCAGACTAACTTTGGGGTGATAACTAACCAGAGGCTCTTATTAAAGCCAGACGTAACAAGTCCTGCTGTGAAGCCTCAAGGTGAGGATTTTATCTTGGGTTTTTGTGAACATACAGCACAACAGAAACGGTGAACACTCGTATGGATGCACAGAGTCATACGTGGTCATGCATGTTCTGCTTTAGCTTGTTTTTTGACTGTAAAGTTGCAAACATCATACTGCACTTTATTAAATTAATCAATCAGGCCAAAGCATCATTTTCTGAGACTTTAACCGGACTTATTTTTCTTAAACTATAGGAGAATCCTCCGTCTGTCCTTTAGAAAGCTGTGAGGTAGCTCTGCATTTACTGTTCAGACCAGAAACGTTATATACACTTCATAGTTCTAACTAACATTGTTGACCACAAATTTCATATAAAATGCTTAACAAGCAGTAACCTTCAGTTCCTCTAACATCCATGTGAACTGGACCTCTCGACTGCTGTTGGAGACTCGTGGAGCATTTGTAATGCAATTATCTGATAAATATGTTTGGCTTACTGTCAAACTGTACTAAACACTGGAATTGCTATTAAATGTAGTAGTCGACCAGCCAAGAATTTAATTCCTTTTACGTTATTTTTTAGCTCCTTAGCACTAATTAGCAAGTATCTGACAGTTTATGGATGCAGCTTACAAACAAAGCTAGTGAGCATTAGCTAAATATGATTTAAATGAGGTCACTTCTGACATATAAAGTTGAGGCTATCTCCATTATCTACATACAGTCAATGGCGTGAGCTAAGAAAAATGATTTCCAGGACGTTAACCTGAGTGGAAGCAAGCTGTGATTGGCTCTACTCACCGGGGACTACCTGGGTGGTCTCTGGAGCGCTCCTGCTCGTGTCTTTCTCTGCCACGAGCAGGATGTCATACAAACGCCCGGCCTCCAGCCGCTGGATCTGTGCGGAGTTCTGGTCAGCTGGGATGGTCATTTCTTGACTCCTCCCCGCTCCATCATTTGGCGTTACGGTGAGACGGTACCTGTCAATCTCCCCCACTGTCGGCTCCCATTGGACTACCGCAGATGTGGACGACATCTTGACAACTCTGAGGTTGGTGGGACCAGAAATGACTGAAGGTGAAGAAAACAGAGAAGAAAGTCCAGCACACGCCAGGTGAATGTTTTCTTCCAGGTAACATGAAGCCGTCTACCTGTTCCTGTTTACCCCCCTGGCTTGGATCGATACACTTCCACTCGGTTTTTGCCTTTTCTAAACTCCTGCAGACTGAATCGTCCTCTTCATCGCCAGCCACCGGGCAGCTTCTCTGCAGCTGCCACAGATTACATCTCCCACAGGAAGGGCAGCGAGAGTGAAATGTTTAAGCTCCTGCTGCCAGTTTGGTGATTTGAGCTGCTCTCAAGTGCCAGTATGCTAGTCAGAGGCTCCTTTCTCTAACTTCAGGCTCTTTCATAAAGCAGGACCAGCGCACAGTTACTTTCTGGTTCAGGTATCAGAGTTGAAGAACATGCCTTTTGTCAGGACATCTGCACACAGTGTGTATTTGGGGAATACTTGGTGTTCTCAGAATGGTTACAACACAAAACGACGTGATAAAACGTAGCTACACCCATCACACCTCCTAAACACCATCACGGTATAACTCCTGTAAACCAGCCAAAGAACTAACACTATTAAGGAGGATAATTCAGTGCAGAGTGACTAAGAAGTACACAAGTTATTCAAAGTCAGTGTAGTCTGTATGACTTTCCTCATTTTTAATGGTTATCTAAGTGTTAAAATCATTTCCATCTGTGGAGGGTGGAAGCGATTGTGGCTTCGATTTAGTAAGAAGAGAAAAGCAGAGGAGTTTCTGACAAAGAAGGAAACAAAACCTCACGTGTCATGAATTCAGCGGTGCTCTCGCCTCCTCTCCTGCCGTCGATCTCTCCCACGATGCCGACTCTGTAATCCTGACCGGCCGCCAGGCCCGTCTGGGTGTAGGTGGTCAGGCCGCCTTCCACCTGCGCAGTTATCTGCTGGTCGCTCTCCTTCTGTCGGGTCAGGACAGACAGAGAACAGTCAGAACTTCCACAGACACGCTGTCAGATGCTTCAGGTGTTCATTTGTCATCCCCGTGTTCCTGCAGACACAAAGCTTTGCATCATAAGATGGATTCTGGGCATCTCCAGCCTTTGAAATCGTTGTTGTATTTGATCAAGTTAGTGTCGTATCACTCGTCAGAGGTCTGCTGCACATGGAAGGCAGGGAGGTACCCGAAAAGACCCAAACAATGCAAGTGGAAATAATCTTCTTTTGAAAATAGTGGCCTGACTGAAGCAAGGTCAGCATGACAACAAAGGCACAAACGAACCACGATGCTGTGTTTCAGTTATTGCTGTAGGTGGACGCCGTACGGCATCTGGCCCACGTAACATTTGGCTGTAACTGAACCCAACGTGGCTTAAGCTATTGGAGTGATGATGATGGTGAGAGAGAGCCTGAGTGGAAACACCACTCTGTCTGTGGGGCTTCCACAATCAAACTTTACTGAAGCAAATGAGAAACAATCAGGAAGCAAATCAGTGACATCGCCGCACGTCTGGAAACGGCTGTTTCTGGTTTGTGCAGCATGTCAGGCTCATTCAGGGGAAACTAACCCTGAGGTTAACCCCTAACCTAAACTAGTGGGAGGACACAACGTAAAGTCTCCGATGTACGAAAAACACAGAAGGAAACACTTCACTTGGGGACATATCTGCCCCTCCCACTCGTGTGCAACCTTATCATAGTAGGAAAATGAGGTTTATGATTTGGAGTTACAGGAAATGAAGGAATTCGAAGAGATTCATGAATATTTCCTCTCTGAGGGTCGTTTCTCATCCAACCGTCTCTGATTTGATGTGTGCGAGTGCACAGGAGCTGCTTCTCTTCAGGTTTGTTGTTGTTTGTTGTTGTTTGTATTGTTTTCATGTGTTTGTAACTCTGTCCTGAATGTTGTTGATAAACCCTGTGACAGACCTGCCCCGCCTCTCGCCCTGTGCTGGGCAGTGACTGAATGAACCTGCAGAGTCAGCGTGAGGCCTGGACTTCATTCATGAAAGTCAGACCATAGATCACAACATTAACATCATGTTGTCGTAAATACGAGTTGTAACTGGGGGCAGATAAAGTTCCTGCTTCTGCTTCACCTTCTTGGCTGAAGCTCGTCTAACAAAGACGCCTCAGTCTCAGCGGCTGCAGGATTTCAGACGACCCTTTGAAAACCTTTAGGTGACGTCAGCGCAGTGATAAGAAATGCATCAGTCCACAGCTCAGAGGGAAAATACCCCAAATTACGACGTCATTCCCATAATTTCCGTCTTTCATCTTTTCTAATTCAGGCTCTTAAGAGAGAATCGAGTCTCTTTGTGTGTCGGAGCCTCAAACTGCCCTCCAATTAAAGGCTGCTGCACTTTTAATGCCTGGATACTATGTTGTAAAGTAAATGGACCACAGCTGGTTGCCATGCTGGTCTCTATGGTGACTTCCTGGCGACGGAGCTCCAGAGGTCATTCTGGATCTGCGTCCTCGATCCAAACACGACATCATTAACATGGAGGCTCCAACAAGTTCACGGTACGCCTAAAACCAGGCCGAGGCTGCGTGGCGTCGCCACGGTGACTAAACCAGCCGCACAGCGACTCTGCTTCTTTACGATTTCATGGTTTTCTCCGATATAAAAATACATCTTTGCGCCGTCCTCTTCTCCGCCTGGGTGTGTCGACGAAGCCTGGACTTTGTTCCCGTTTAAGTCCCAGAATAAGAAAAACCTCAGCATCGGTCAGGAAGCAGAATCAGCAGGTCAAAGCGAGCTCGTGTTAAACCCTGTGCGGCTTTTTTAAACTAACCGTCAGAAATATTTTCCTCATATATTAAAACGTTCTTCCAGGCAGGAAGTTCAGCCTGGTGGATCAGCTGATTTGAGTGTGAACAGCTTGTTTATGTTTTCTACTCTAAAAACAATCCTTGTTTCTATTTTTCTAACATGTTTGATAAAGTAAAACTGCTCTCATGAAGTCACACATGTCTGCACTGACACACACACAC
>NW_005187669.1:279561-293500 GCF_000239375.1 Pundamilia nyererei | reverse complement strand
TGGGCAGCGCTGCTGGTTGTACTGGTGACTGACTCATACTTCCCTTGGACGTGAGGTCACTTGGTCGTCTTGGACTCACAGACTGTTTTATCCGCACAAACGACATAAAAGACACCGTTAAAGCTTCAAGCTGTAACAGCCACTATGGTGTGGTGTCCCTTTAAGACACCCAAGTCGAGGGTTGATGGTGTCATCAGTTTGTGCCACTGCTCTGCTCTCTCTCTCTGTGATTGTGTGGACATGTGCTTGCACGCTAGTACATGAGGAGGGACGGATTTTATGTTTTACCTCTCCAGACACCTTTGTTTGCAACGTTATGGGTTGTACGAACACTGTGCGCTATGTTTGTTAAGCTGCAGCCATTCAACCGGGCTTATATGGTTGATGAAGAGAAGGTATATTAAAGAACACACTGTGGAATTCCCAACGCCAGTGTGAGTGTGTATTCTTTTGGCTACCCTGCTAAGTGTTTTGCCGCCTCCTCTCAACCACTAAACGCAACCCGACGTTACAAAGCCCACATTCAGTAAATATGAGTTTGCTTTATTTACTGAGTATGTCTCATATCGAAACTGTAAAAAACACCGCTGCTAACGTTGAGCTGCACCTACGACGAGTTAAAGGGGGGAACTTGAAGCACTACACCCCGGCCTGGATTCGTGTCCATCTTCAGCACTAACACTGGTTGGTTAGCTCGGTGCGAGCTGCAGGATTTTCCTCGAGGCTGTTCAGATTTGTTTTGCTGCCACAGAGGAAATCAGTGACTGAAAATGAGTTTATGAAGTCAGAAATGAAGCAAGGAGAAAATCCAGACTGAGGAGTGACGTCTGTCTGACGCTCTGGAAATGCTGTCAGAGACGATGGTTTAGTCTGAATGTGGAGGCTACACCGCCTGACGGCGTGCAACAAGCAGAAACTACACCACGGATGAGTCCTTGGATCCGGAGCGGATCTGGATTAAGCTGCCATGTTTTTGTGAGAACTTTGACAACTTTAATAACATCACATTTTCTTGGAAGGAGCCGCCGCCCGCAGTGTGCAGAGGAAGCGTTTCCTCATTCTCAGGCACGCAGCGACCGACTCGCCTGCTGTCACGAAACAGTCTTCATCAACCTAAAGATCAGTGAAAGCTAACGCCGCTGCTCGCTGACGTGCAGACGGAGAAAGATGCTCGACTCTGAGTCCAGAGGAAACAGCGAGCAGTGAGTTCATAACTCAGCCTAACAGTTTCATTCATGCACAGGTGAATCCATTAACACCAGTCTGTTCCCTTTGATTTCCCAGTTTGGAGGATTTTTTTTATTAAAGCTGAATTTTGTGTTGTTGTTTTCGAGCGCTCGTCTTCCAGCTGAACATCAGCTTTCCCACAGATGGACTCACATTATTCTCAGCTACTGTGTTATGATGCAGAATGAATGACTGTGAGCTGCTCAGCCCGGAGGGCAGGAAGCAAACCCAGACCAGAACCTTCCCCTTTGAGGGGAAAACGAAACAACAGATCCCAAACGAAACTTTCAAATCTGGTAAAATTCAGTGACTCTGAATGATCGGAGAGGCGGGATTCAGACGTGGTGTTTGTCCCAAACAAAGGGCCCTGGCTCCACTCTTTGACCTGCACTTGCACCCGTATGACCGTTTAGTCACTTCTCTGTTTAGAGACGAGCTTTGGGACCACGCTTCCTTGCAAACATCACTCCAGACTTCATGCATCATAAAAGCCTCCCACTCAGCAGCGTGCTTTCAGTTTTCATTTCTTCCTACTGCAGAAACGGTTCCAGAGAAAGCAGCGCTGAGACGTCCACATCGCTGCTGCTGTTTCTGTGTTTTTAACTGGAAACAATAATGAAACCAGCAGCCGTCAGACTGACACTGATCCCTGTTTCCTGATGTTCTCGCTGCTGCTTGTTGTGACACGCAGTTATTTACGTGACGTTTATCTCGTGTTTATCCGTCTGGTGAACGGCCGCTGACGGATGTCGTCTCCCTCGCTCTCTTCCCATCTCCCTCGCTCTCCGTGTCACAGCTGTAGGTCCACGGTGATGTCATCTCTCTGGCAGTTGCCATGTTTTTGACAGTGTTTACGTGTTTCCTCAGCAACAAGCATCCCACATCTGCATCTTTTTCTCTGGACCTTGAGGAGTTCACTTCATCCACCTCTGTCAGCCCACTCTGCCCACTCGGCTTGTTGTCTACTTTTCGCTGCTTCTCTGACTTTAACGCTTCAAAGCTGACGGCCGTGACAGGAACAGGAAACCTCCAGAGTCGGAAAGCCGGAGCCAAATTCTCACAGTGCGACTGCCGCAGCGAGCCATCCAAACCTTTTCTTTGCCTTTCCAAAGATGACACATCTGATCATTTTCTGATCGGATTCCCAAACCAGCAAATGACTTAATGGGCCCGACCGTCACAAAAAAGATTCTTGTAATTATTACTGGGAGGTTTACATGTGGCTTTCAAGCAGTCAGACATCAGGAAACAGCCCTCTACGACTCCTGACATCAAGAAAACCAGCTAACCTTGACCTCTGACCCTTTGATGGTTTCTTGGTGAACATGTTTGTCACAGAGACTGTATATCAAAGATGGAAGTCTGTTTTTCAAAGCTGGAACTATAGTAAATCAGCCACCACCTCGCTGCTGTCGCGTTGTTGTTTTGGAGCTATGTTTGGATGAGAGGCTGAAGTGCTAAGTTAGCAGCTAATGCTAGCTAGCTCGATGATCCCTGTTAGGCAGCACATAAGCACATTAACCTAACCCCCCATCAAACTAGTGAAAGTGGTACTCTCCTGCTGTGCACAACATTTATTTCTTCATACTCAGGAAGCAGAAGAAAGCCTTAAACTGAGTCAAAGTGCTAATAAGACCAAGCTTGTTAGCAGGCTGCATCAGCACAGAGGGAGCTAGCAGGCTTTATGAACGTTATGCTAGCACATTGAGCCGCACAGTAAGCTCTATTATTTTTCAGGGGACTTCTTTAAAATGCTTCTTTAACAGGACAGATAGAGTTAGGAGGTCCGGTGACTCGAATTAGCTCAAATGAAGCGTAGCAGGCAAAGAAGCACCGCATCCTTCATTTACTGATTGAAAACAGGTGATTTTTAGGATTCTGGACATTTTTTAAATCAGTTTCATTTCTTCTGAACGATGAATAAATGAAACCTGTAAATATTTGACATTTTTTCACAAGAAAAAAAAGCAGAGAGAACTTTAAGCTGCCTGGTGCCGTCTTACTGAGGACAGCTCTGACTCTGAGCCTAACATTTCACCAACACCATAAAATGATGCAAACTTTGGAGACACGACGAGTGAAATGTGCCAGAAACAGCACATGTAACTGCACATATCAGCACCGATCTCTCATCCTCTGTCCTTCTATTCCACTCCTGTTTTCTCTTCCTTTGTTTGTCTCTCTTTGTTTTCCGTCTGTGTTTGGACTCCTTCAGGATAATGTCTCCCCTCTGTGGGTTCGTAAAGACGAACACATGTCGATCTGAAGTTCAGCTCCAGTTTTATTCCCTCTTCGGCCAAGTCTCCATCATTTCCTCCGCCTATTAACCTCCATCCATCCATCCATCCATCCATCCTTCCTTTTGTCTCTCTGGTGCTGTTAGTCGTTCCAAACAAAGTCATTACTAAGTCTTAATCCCTCGATGATGTCAGAGCGGGAAGAAAATTACAGTATGAGGCGATCACTGTAACTGTGTGTGTGGGAAAACATGTCTGAGAGGAGGCCAGCACGTGTGTGTGTGTTTAATGTAAAGCAGCGACTTCTTTCATCTCAGTGACAGTTTTGATTTTAAGTGATGTAGAAAGAACGAGTTTAAACGTGTTTTGGTTTTGCCGAGCCCCCCCCCCCTCTCCTGCCGCTCCTAAACTCACAAATACCAACGCAATTAGTAATTTTCCCTTCTGTAAGGCCCTCTGCAGCCGATTGATCGCACATGTTTGTGAACAGACTGATGAACATGTGAAGCCCAGGTTACGAAGCATCTCAATACTTCTGTGATTAAAAGGACAATTTAGTGTTTTTACACCAGGAGAATGATCAGACCCCATCATGCATCACGTAGCTAATGACCATAAGTAGAAGGCCTGGCTGCAGGGCATCAGACATCCCGCCACCCACACACTGAGATAGATGGAGGGAAGCTGTTTTCTATCATGTTTGGCACACGGAGTTTGAACTCCTGGTTTCCTGCAAACAGTTTCCATATAATCCCAGAAAAACTGGTAATTTCATCAAAGTTATATGATGTTCTCCCGTTTCAGTGTTTGGTGCCAGATGGGTGAAATGGAAACAGAGAAAGGTTTACACTTATTAGATAATGAAATCATGTATGAGCCACAATAAGTCACTATATTTGACATATGTGACTGAATTGTTACCTGTTATTTTCAGGTATTAATTCAGTTAAAAGCACATGACTGAAGCGTGCTGTAGTCCTGACTCAGGTCGTCAAAGGTTTCCAGGAAATTTGCATAGAAATAAACACGTTAAAAAAAGACCACATGTCCAACAGTGACATGGCCTAAAAGGCTGCTGAAGTTAGTTTTTCACAAACATGATTATCCTCTGCAGTCCTGTGCAAAACTACCTGCACCATAACTCAACACTGCATCAGTCAGCAGCAGGAAATGAAGTGGTGATTTCCTGCTGCTGACTTCTTTGGTCTCTGACGTCGTCGCTGAGGAACTTTGGCCACTCCACTCGTTCACGCACAGCATCTCAGTCAGGTTGACGTCTGCACTCTGACAGCAGCTCGATTCAGCTCTTCTGTCAGAGTTCTGCTGCCGTGCTTGGATCGTTGTCCTGTTGATGACCCTGTCTGAGCTTTAGCTCACGTTTGACTCCAGACGACTTTGGGGAACAGAGGTCCGGGCAAATGGCCCAAATGATTGTCCTTCCTCCACCGTGCTGAGCGCTGGTATGAGGTGCTGCTCTGCATTGTGGACATCATCTCCACTTTGGTCTCGTCTGTCCAAAGGACATTAATCCAATCATGAAAAGCTAAGCTGTGCTGCCAAATAAGCCACACCCACTCGGTGCTTTTCAGGTCAGCAGGTCTCTGTGCATGACGTCCTCTCAGAAACAATCACATCCTTATTTCTGGCTGCAAATACACATTCATGGTCAAACAGTCTCTAAACTGCAGCTCACTTTTACATATTTGCACGTCCTGCTGTTGCTCTGTCCTGCAAACATCACTTTAAACAGTCTAACGCTTCAAACTGAAACACCTTGAACTCATTTGCACAAACTTGCACGCTCGGCTGTTACAAGCGAGCAAATGATGAACAGCTTCATCAGACAAAGCTACGCTACTGCGCCCCCTACAGGCGGTTACATCAGAGGAGCGGACCGAGGACGTTGTTGCTATGTTGTAGTTTATTTTCGTCCACGATGATATGATTGTGTTTCTGTTGCTAACACTGTCGCTAACGACACTCACTGTCAGCGCTTTAAGGTTCCTGTGAGGGAAGCAAATAAAAGTGCTCATATGTGGTTTGAGGAGAATCAGCAGGAAATGCAGCACATGATTAAAGCAGGAGATGAGGTGTTAGTGTCTTCCACATGGGCTCCGACTGCCAAGCGCATCCGGCTGCGATGGAACGAGTTTGGCTTTAAACGAAAAGCCAAAATGAGCGGAGGGAAAGCAGACGAAATGAAAAAGGAAATCCATCAGCCGGCCGTCCTCCTGCTGCTCTGCTGCAAACATCAGCCCGACATTAACTGATACATATTTACTATTATTCTTTTTCACAGGAGAGGCAGATTCGGTGTTTCTATATTTAGTGAATGGTTTTTAAACTCTTTGTCAACAGAATGAAGCTTGGTGAAAGTCCCTGCCCTGCCTGGAGGGTCGTGGTGGGCTGAGCAGCCACTCTGGGGCGAGTCCAGGTTTGATTCTGTTACGTGTCCTCCATCTTTCTTTTCTACTGTCAATCTGTCCTGTCATAATTAAAGCCATCAGGATCCATGAGGATATTTTTTAAACCAAATAAATTTTTAGATGACTCATCATACCTCTGCAATGCCCGAGGTTTAAAGAGAAAGTGCAGATGTGTTGTTGCTTTGATCTGAAAACACACATCTCTGTGCCGTGTCCCGGCTCAGACTCACTCAGTCTGACGCATTCACGACTGATTTTTGCTGTTTTAGAGAGAAAACCTCCAAAAGTCCTATGAGCAAGATCTTGGTGACGGCGGGAGGAAGAACTCCAACAGAACCAGGATCAGGCAGTTTTTATTAAAGCCATTCAAAGGCACCTGTGAGAAATATTAGCATCTTATGAAGTTCAAACATGTAAAATTAGTTGCTTAGCAACACTGCTAATGATTTTTTTAAATCATAAAACTTCACAAAACTGAGTATTTGCTTCATGGTGTCGTGTATTAATAACACTGAATACAGAGCGTGTTGTAGAGCAGGCTGATGAGTTTATGCATGAAGGTGGATGCTGGGTGTTTAAAGACAGTGAGTGGTTACTGGTGATGCGTCGGCCGCGAACGAAACGGCTCTTAGAGCCGGGTCTTTGACGTGAGCGACGCGAGCCGGCTCCTTATCGCGAGCCATGTTTTTTTTTTTTTTCCTTTCTCTCAGCCTCTCTCGCACTTTTTCCCGCCTTGTGCTTTAGAGGCAGAGGGGGGAGGGGCGGTAGTTACACTCAGTAGCACAGGAACAGAGCGGGAGGGAGAGAGAGAGTTGCAGATGATAAAGGATTCAGAAAGTTTATTCATGCAGGTCCATATGACAGAGAATGTGCATCTTCTTTTTGTTTTCACATTATAATTTATATTTAATTGTGTTGTGGTTTGCAGTGTTTTGTGTTGTTTCACTTTAAATTTGTTTAAAAGCTGAAAATTTAAATAGTTAAAAGTTGAAATGTAAATAGTTGGTTTTTGTATCATATGATTTATTTATTACATTTTATGTGGAGTGAATAAATAAAAGTATATTTACGGTGGCTGCTACAGACAAAACACATAATAACTCAAAACACGTATAAAACACAACAGAAGTGCTCCAGGATGCTAGGGGGCAGTGTTGAGCTTTTGTTACCTCGTGGCTACACAAGCCAGCAAGTACCAACGACCGGATTTGGTGTGTGGTAGTAACAGGTAAATGAACTTTTTTTAAATTATTTGAATATATATGAGTGCTTGTGTGTCAATACACAAACAATACACACATGCTTTCATGCTTTCAATTGTGTAATTTAAGTGATCTAGTAGCTGTTTTGGAAGTTCAGTTAACGCTAGAAATGTTTTTTGGAGTTTGTACGTGTTTTGTCTCTAGGGGCCACCACATATATTTATATATAAACATATATGAATAAAACCACTGTTTTTTTACATTAGTAATTCCTTTTGTGCATAATTTTATATTATTGTTAATAATTAATTAATTAAAGCAACAAAACAACCTGAAGAGCCGGTTCTCTATAAAGAAATCCCATCACTAGTGGTTACTTTACAGGTGGACGTGGGACCACCAGAGTCCACACAGCGCTGATCGGTCCAAACCCGGCAGGATCCTGACACTCCAACAAATTTATGTCCCCATCACTTTCCAAATCAAACCCACTCTAGTAACCACGGTTACTGATGTTTATTAAATATTAGCTGGAAAAGGACATAAACAGCAGATCGATCTAAATCTCCAGGCACATTCAGCTCCCCTGTCACGAGGGGTCACTGCAGTGGGTAGCTTTCCTCCACATCCACCTACTGACATGACCCCAAAGCAGAGCTCTGTCTCCACCTGGAAAGTGAACCAGCAACCGAGCGGATGTGTGAACCTCCACCTCCCAAACCTTTGAGTGGTAGCTAAAATGACCCCCCGAAGAAAAAACTATTGTAGGTTACATTTCTTTGTTTAATTGACTTTGAAATTTCAAAATTGTGACTTTCGCCGCCATCTGGAGACGCTGAGTTTCACTTCCAGTCACGGAAACATGAAAGCGGCGCTTTGGTCTCAAACCTGCGCTCAGCGGACGGAGTCACTGAAGTTTAACGCCATAAAATCTGCAGTAATTTAGTGTTTATGGAGCCCAGAGATCTCCTCTGGCACTGCAGCCCAACCTCACAGATCATTCTTACAGGCGTTTGTCATGGAAGTGACAGACTGTTCGTGTCCTTCAAAATAAAAGACCAACACACCCCCATCACTTACACTTTGGATATCCTCTAAGGTTTGCAGACTGTGATTGCTGTTATGACTGCGGTCACATAAAGCAGGATTTTTATGGTGTGTGTCAAATGTTTGAAGTTCATTTTGAGCTCAGCAGTTTTGTGCTTCAGGCTGTGAACGCTGCTCACAACGACGCACCGCAGTTTGATATTTCTACCTGCAGACCTCTTTGGAAACTTCACTGAGGATCTTGTAAAGAAACGTGTGTCCTCCACACTGCTCCACCCTCTCTACATGACCTGGTGAAGGTCCTGGATAAGGGGACAGTGAGGACTGTGGATCTGTTATGTGAATTATGGAAATATGTGCGTGAGCCGAACAGGTTTTTACTGGACTGTCTCCGTGTGGTTCCACAGTGTGAGAGAAAAACAGCAGCTGGCTTCACATTTTATTCATTTTATTAAAATTATTCGGTTTTAAATGGGGCCTTTCTGCTTTTCCATACTGGAAACACTTTGGTCTGAGTCATAGCACAACACGTATATTACTGTATGTGTTGTATATGCAGTTAATGGTGGATGCTTCTGTCTAACATGGCAGAGTTTCAGATCAACACAACACGTCAAACGTCTCACAGGAGAAAGTGGGCCCCTCTCCGGGAACAACACACGTTTCTTTAAGAATGAAACTTCTGATTTTTCCCCTTTTTTGCTGCTTTCAGTTAAACTGATAAATTCAGTTCAGGTGATCTGATGCTGGAGTCTGTGCACGTCTGCCAAAGAACCACTGAGGAGGTAGAGAAGTGAAACTCAAAGACTTTAAAGCTTAACCTGCCGCGTACCTGGCTGCTGAAGGTGATGTAGTAGGTCTCATACTGGACAGGAGGCGGAGTCCAAACCAAAGCGACTGACGTGTCTGTGATGTCCTGAGTGCTCAGCCGGGAAACACCAGACATGACTGAAAGAGAGAAACACAGACTTAGCTGCACAATGAGACTCAGGCTAACACCACCGTGTGCGTTTGTCTCCACGTGTTTGTGTGGCAAAAACTCAACATTCCTGCTTTAGCGGACGCCGCGCTATGCTGACCTCATGTTATAGGACAGAGGCGAAGCAGCTAGCAGCACAACAACAAACACGACCTCTTCACCTGGTAGATGACCTGGCTTCATCCACCAACACCATGGCATCTGGGAAGGAGGCCCTACAGCAGCTCCACCCTGTCCCAGTGGCTGGAGCGGGCCAGCCTACCACGCTCAGCCCTCTCCACCTTTACATGACCACCACTGAAAGTGGAGCACAGCAGACTGCCAATCGACAGAACATGCTATCAACTGTTTAAGACAAGTGCACGTTTACTGAGCAAATATGCAATTAAGTTTATTTATACAGCAACAAATCACAACAGCAGTCGCCTCAAGGCGCTTTATATTGTACAGTGGACCCTACACTATTAGATACAGAGAACAACAAGCATATGAGCCCCTATGAGCAGCACTTTGGCGACAGTGGGAAGGAAAAATTCCCTTTGAACAGGAAGAAACCTCCAGCAGAACCAGGCTCAGGGAGGGGCGGGGCCATCTGCTGTGATTGGTTGGGGTGAGAGAAGGAATATAATCCAGGAGTGACCTTTCAAGCTCTTCCACTCATCAGGTGACAACAAACATGATGATAATAATAATAATAATAATAATAATAATGGCTGTATTCAGTGACTTGCAGATGGATCACACACAGACGAACATCATCGGCGCCACAGTTTCGTCACCTCATCACAAACGTTCCTGTCCATGCTCCGTGCAGTCGACACTGGTGAATAACCCTGCAGGTCTTCTTCCTCCTCGTTTTCTCTCTCCTGTGATTGATGCAGTGGAACAAGCAAAGTGTTTGTCCTGCAGCAGGAGGCTTTTTCTCCTCCATCTTACCCAAACCAAAGTGATGCATTTATCAGAGTTTGGCATCAGCCTTAATGAAACCTTAAACCATCTGCTCCCTGGCACCACAACAACAGGACAAACCATTCGATCTGATGTGCAGGTTGAAAATGACAGTGCTCCAGTGATGAGGGGTGGTTTTCTCATTAAGGCTCATATCCAGGTCCGTGATTTCCGAGCCACAGCATGAGCTCAGATGAGGAAGAAGAGGCAGATTTCAGTCTTTGAGGGGAAAATTGAAAAGCAGCGGGAGCTGGCTGAGACCGATCGAGGAATCTTCTGGTGACCACAAACAGGACTCAGTGATGTGGAAGTGAAAGAAGCTGCTGGCCAACACATTCACTGTAAGTTTACTGAGGCGATAATACATCAGAAAAGCTCTTTATTTGCTTATGCACTCTAATGTAGCTTACATTAATATTCCTGTGTGCTTAATGCAACCCACAGCAGTGCTGTGTGTCCACTGGAACACTGGAAAACATCAGCTTACCTTTACAGGTGCACACTATTTTTACTGTACTGTTACAGTACTGTATAGAAGTAATCATCACATGTATGTAACCTCTGCACCACAGCTGTGTTGGCTCTGTTTCAAATACAGCAGCTGAATTTTCATTTGCTTCAGTTGTTTGTTCTTCTTTGTTCTTTAATGAAAAGAAAGTAAAAATACAAAGAAGCTTATCTTATCCACCTTCTGCTGCTCTTCTCCCATCAGTGTTCTTTAGTCAGCTCATGAGAACAGCCCGACGGACTCGGCAATGACCCCGCCTCTCCTGCCACTGCTGCGTCTGGATTTACTTTATTTCCTCCCAGAGGGAACGTCGTGACTTTATTTCAAACTTCCTCTGGGATGGTTTAAACCGCTCACACCGCAGCAGCACGGCACAAACACAGCCGCAGTAAACAGACCAACACCTCCGGCTCACGGAGGCCGCCTCCATCAGCCTCCATCAGCCTCCAACAGTCAAACTGGAAGATCCGCTGCTCATGGAAGGCAGCTACTCAAGTTCAGCGTGCGTGTTACATATGTAAAGAAGCATTATTTGGCTGAGCGCCTTCACAATAAAAGCTTCCCCATTCTGCAACATTATTCCATCAAACAGTTTCTTTTGCACATAAACGTCATCAGACTGATAAATATTTCTCCGTTTGATCCCATCTGCTTTGTGTCTGCGTCTATCAGACTGTGGCCTTGGTGGTTTATTCGCTGCTTTACGTCAACTCTCACTGTTCTGTTTTGTGTGATGGTTCCTTTAAGCTTTATCGATTTCAGCTGCCACAACGTTTTGATGTTTGTTGGGTTTGTGTGTCAACAACTGATTAAAGTTATAGCCAACGGCCATCATGTGGAAGGCACATCAACACAAACATGCATTTAAAGACACAAAAACTAAAATAAACATTTATCAGAACAAAATGTGCACGTCTGAGTGTTTTCAATCAAACACTTTAAAGAAACCTAGACGTGCCTTTTTAGGTTTGCCTCTTATAGCGTCCAATCTCATTGTTAAGTTTGCCGATGACACTACAGTGCTCGGACTTATATCCAACAACGATGAGACAAACTATAGGACAGAGGTGCAACAACTAGAGTCATGGTGCCACGACAATAACTTGGTCTTAAACACCAAAAAGACCAAGGAGATCATTGTAGATTTCCGGAAGAAGGGTCATAACAACCATCTGCCTCTCTTCATTGGCAGTGAGGCGGTGGAGAGGGTGAGCAGTTTTAAATTCTTGGGGGTAACTGTGACCGAGGACCTGTCCTGGGGCAACCATATCACCTCAGTTGCACGGAAGGCCCAACAGCGCCTCTACTACCTGAGGAGACTGCGGAGCGCACACATTCCCAGATCTCTGATGTTGAACTTCTACAACTGTGCCATCAGCAGCGTTCTGACGTATGGATTTCTAGTGTGGTTCCCCAGCTGCACCAAGGCCGATCAGCAAGCACTCCAGCGGGTGGTGAAAGAAGCTGGCAGAATTATTGGAACAAGTCTGCCAGAGATCAGTAATATCTTCCCCACTCGCTGTCTGAGGAGGGTGCACAGTATCCTGCGGGACCAACATCACCCTGCGCGCCACCTTTTCCATCTGCTGCCCTCAGGGAGAAGGTACAGGTCTATACAGGCCAGAACATCCACACTGGCCAACAGCCTGTATCCACAGGCTGTGAGGCTCCTGAACTCTCTGCCCCCCTCTCACGGACAATAACCATATCCAACTTCTTAATAGCAATGAACTGGTCTGCATTGGTGCATCATATCTTTATTCTCTTCCCCCTCCTGCCCCCCCCCTTTTTTTTAATAGATAACTATCATATCTGATATCATATCTCACAGTACAATAATATTGAATGGGTTGCATTGTTGTACTTTGTCATGTTTCTCAGGTCTTTGTCTGAATTTCTACCAACATTACTTGTCATGTTCTCATGTTATTGCTAAGGATTGTCTTATTGCATTGGAGTCACACTGGGTTAAATATGTACACTTGGGTTTTAAGGGGTATTTATTATTTTCTTCTTTTTTTGGGTTGTATGGAAGCCCCAAACGCAATTTCATTGTTCTTGACAATGACAATAAATAAATACTACTACTATCTGTAGTTACTTTTATTTTATTTAATAACTGTACAGTTCTCTGTTTATAGGAACCACTGTCCTCGATGTAAATATGTAAGAAAAATGTTTCTGTCCTGTTTGTTTGTATATGTGTCTTTCTGGCTGCTGTTACAACCAAATTTCCCCTTGTGGGACAATTAAAGGATTATTCTATTCTATTCTGTTCTATTCTATTCTGTTCTATTCTATTCTGTTCTATTCTATGTTCAGGCAGACATTTCAGTTGTTTTCTCTGAGAGCACTTTGTCTCACACTGGGCCAGTAATGGCATCAACATGATGAAGCTGTGACTGTCTTTTCAGTACTTAGCATGTCCCACTGCTATGACTGCTTAACAACAGTGGAGAATAATGAACATATGATATTTGGAGGAAGCAGCAAGTCGCTGTCAAGAACCTGCACTTTGTTTTTACAGCTGGTAATATGTCAGTGCAGCGATTAGAGCACGCTGTAGGTGTTACAGGTACTGTGGCAGCTGGGGCGCCAAAATAATACCATAAAATAACAGAAAAGAACTTCCTCATGAAAATACGGTTAATTTCAGTAATGACAATAAAGTTTGTTGCCCTAATTTTACATGGGATTCTGCCTTTTTCAAATGCTTTTAAACATTAATTTAGGAACATTTTAATGTGATTAAACAATGAAATTACCTATAAAAAGGTAAATGAATGCGGCAATATGAATCATAATACTTAAATGTACAGAAATATACAGTTAACAGTTGGTTTAAATAATAATGGATTGCATTCATATAGCGTTTTTGAGACCCTCAAAGCGCTTTACAATTCCCCTCTGACCACCACCACTAGGTGAAGTGTCTCGCCCAAGGACACAACGACCGAAACTGTCCAAGCCGGGGCTCGATCCGGCAACCTTCTGATTACAAGGCGAACTGCAAACTCTTGAGCCACGATCGCCCTAAATAACAATAATAATAATTATTACTATTTGATGTAACAAAAGTTTATAAGAATCATTTTATATATTTTTCTGTAGCATCACATTTGAATTTAATAAGAGATAAGATAGAACTTTATTAATCCCTCGGGTGGGTTCCTCTGGGAAATTTGACTTCCAATAAAGCACAGCTTTGTTCAATCTTTCAAATAACGGACAAATATTTGTGAAATCATGATACCTTTGTGAATTATTTTAACAATCTACATATGCATATGTACAGACAGATACATTTAAAAAACAAGAAAATTATGTTTTATTACATTTACAGTGATTTTACGTTAATTTACATT
>NW_005187669.1:276281-277700 GCF_000239375.1 Pundamilia nyererei | reverse complement strand
CGGTCGAGGAGATATGATTGAAACCAGGCGAGGGGTGTGTCAGAGATGCCGAGAGAGGAAAGTCTGCTTAGAAGGACAGAGTGAGAGATGGTGTCGAAGGCTGAGCTCAGATCTAAAAGGACGAGAATGGTGAGAAGACCAGAGTCAGCTCCGATTAAGAGATCGTTATTGACTTTAAGTAGAGCAGTTTCGGTACTGTGACATGAGCGAAAACCAGATTGAAATCTCTCGTAGATGTTATTATTAACCAGGTGTAAATGAGCCACTTTTTCGAGTATCTTAGAAATGAAGGGTAGATTGGAAATCGGACGGAGGTTGTTAAAGGTGTTAGGATCTAAAGAAGGTTTTTTCAGTATAGGAGTGACTAGAGCAGTCTTCCCCCCAAATAATATAATAACAGCAAAAACTTGCATGTTTTAAAGAAATAAATGACAACTGTCTAAAATAATGTGAAAAGGCAACGTTGGCTAAAGGAAATCATAATATTTGGATGTTGGCTTGGTGTTATGTATTTGCATCTGTAGCTATGTTTAGGAAGGAAAATCAGTGTTCACAAAAAATCTGTTTCCAATCAAACGTTTGTGCATCATTTAAATATGCCAACAGTTTCTCCTGATTATGTCATCACTGGGGTCTCTGCAGCAGGTGGATGGAAACATACTTCACACTTTCTGCTGCCCACTCTGAGTTTACTCAGTGGGCTGTCAGGCTGTGGGACATCCCTCCCTCCACTCCAGTAAGTGGTCAGTTGCATTTGGGAAAACACTTAAAACTCTCACACACATGCGGCTGTCCTGTGCAGCTGTCTGTGGGAGTTTTTATGTGGTCTGGACTCTACCGCTCTGGTAATGAAACTGCTCCGTCACTCGGATCACTGCAGCGTGAACAGCCTCCAAACAGGCGTGCTAATAGCCTACCACACCCTGGTAACAACAATGGCAACAACAACAACAACAACAACAACAACAACAACAACAACAAGAAAACATGGCTGAAAGAAGTACGCAGCTCGGCTGATGCTGCAAAACTGTATCAAATTAAACAACCCCAGAATGACAGTTTTAGAAGAAATGTGTGGTTTGTGCACATTTGTTGCAAACAGATATTTCCACTGCAATTAAATGTGATCCTGTCATGGTGAACAAATGTTCTTCAGATAAGAATGAGACACAAACATGCATGTTACACAAAATAAAGGAAAGACATACACCAATGTAACCATGTCCCTAACTTTAACCCACACCACTATACACTCCAACTTTTAAGAAATTTACCCTGGGTGTAGTTGATGTTAAGAGATTATTATCTACAGGAACAAAAACTATGTTTGTTTACCAGATCCCCAAGGTTTGATTCTGTTCATCTGGACGTAGATGTGGGAGAAACGTTTCGTCACTCATCCAGGTGACTTCTTCAGTC
>NW_005187669.1:270067-275537 GCF_000239375.1 Pundamilia nyererei | reverse complement strand
GCAATCCTCGCCAGTGAATCCATCATCACAGACACATTGTCCGTTAACACAGCGCCCCCTGTTGTTGCAGCTGTTGGGGCAGCTTTTAGCACTGCAGTCTGCACCAGTGAATCCATCATCACAGACACACTGTCCATTAACACAGCGCCCCCTGTTGTTGCAGCTGTTGGGGCAGGTGTTTTCAGAGCAGTCGTCACCTGTGAATCCACTGTCACATATGCATTTACCATTAACACACCTGCCACGGTCGTTGCAGTCATTTGGGCATGTTCTTTCAGAGCAATCCTCGCCAGTGAATCCATCATCACAAACACATTGTCCATTCACACAGCGCCCCCTGTTGTTGCAGTTTTCAGGACAGACTGCCTCAGAGCAATCTGCACCGGTGAAGCCACTGTTGCAGACACATTTACCGTTAACACACCTCCCACGGTCATTGCAGTTGTCTGGGCATGTCCTCTTTAAACAGTCTGGCCCAGCGAATCCAGGATTACACACACACTGCCCGTTAATGCAGCGCCCCCTCCTGTTGCAGTTGCTGGGGCAGGATTTGTTGAGGCAGCTGGGACCTGTGAAGCCACTGTTGCACACACACTTGCCGTTCACACACCTGCCTTGATTGTTGCAGTTATCGGGGCAGGATCTCAGGGAGCAGTCATGACCGGTGAAACCAGGATTGCACACGCACTGTCCGTTAACACAGACCCCTCTTTTTTTGCAGTTTCCGGGACAGGATTCATCGGAGCAGCTGGGACCTGTGAAACCACTGTTGCACACACATTTGCCTTTCTCGCACCTGCCGTGATTGTTGCAGTTATCAGGGCAGGCTTTCAGGGAGCAGTCAGGACCGGTGAAACCAGGATCGCACACGCATTGAACATTCACGCACTTCCCGTTGTTGCTGCAGTCCCCGGGACAGTTGGACTGGCTGCAGTCCGGCCCGCTGAATCCAGGAAAGCAGACACACTTGCCATCCTCGCAGCGACCCTGATCACTGCACTCACTGGGGCACTCCTTGGTCTCTGGTTTGATGGAGCATCCTGCACCTGATGGACAGGAAGAGGTCAAGAACAGGTTCCTGATCACCACGGCAACAAGCTAAATTCAGTTTAAACCATTTTGAACCAAGCTACAATATCTGTGACATCAGTTCAGAGATCCTAAAAGAAATCCTGACTTCTTTTTTGGAAACCTGAGTGTGTGTTATCTGGCTTCATGGACAGATAGAGCTGGGTGTCATCTGCATAGCAGTGTAAATGTATGCTATGTCTTCTAATGATACTGCCTAAGGGAAGCATGTATAATGTAAACAGAATTGGTCCTAGCACTGAACCCTGTGGAACTCCATAATTAACCTCAGTGTGTGAAGAGGACTCTCCATTTACATGCACAAACTGGAGTCTATTAGATAGATATGATACAAACCACTGCAGCACAGTACCTGTAATACCTACAGCATGTTCTAATCGCTCTAATAGGATATTATGGTCGACAGTATCGAATGCTGCGCTAAGGTCTAGCAGGACAAGCACAGAGATGAGTCCACTGTCAGAGGCCATAAGATCATTTGTAACCTTCACTAAAGCTGTTTCTGTGCTGTGATGAGCTCTGAAACCTGACTGAAACTCTTCAAATAAACCTCTGCAGATGATCTGTTAGCTGTTTGACAACTACTCTTTCAAGGATGTTTGATATGAAAGGAAGGTTGGAGATTGGCCTATAATTAGCTAAGACTGCTGGGTCTAGAGATTGCTTTTTGAGTAAAGGTTTAACTACAGCCAGCTTGAAGGCCTGTGGTACATAGCCGATCATTAGAGATAGGTTGATCATATTTAAGATTGAAGAATTAATTGGCGCTATGCAGATATCCTGCATCATAGTATTGACTAGGTCAAATGCATTCTTAGATATCCAAAACATAAGGCGGCCATCAGCATCACTTCAGTCATAAATGTGGTTTGTTGGAGGATGAATGAAGCGTCTTGAATGAGTTAGAACCAGATAGTTACCCTTTGTTGCACTGCCTCAGTCTTGGGGGTAGAGTGAAGGGGGGTGGACGTCTAATCCTCTCTAAATAGAGTGTAACACAGCCTTGTTGTGACTGATTATCCCCTGTGTGTGTGTGTGTGTGTGTGTGTGTGTGTGTGTGTGTTGTTGTGGTGCAGAGGGTGGACTGGGCGGAGGTGGGGGCTGAGATCACACTGGGCACAGAGCTGAAGACAGAGACGCACAAACAGTCCTCTCCCGTTTCCATCACTTCAGAAGACAAAACATTCACTTTTCTGAAGCCAAACTAAAAACAGGACATTAACTTTTTATCCAGTTTTGGGTAATGATTTTGGAGTAAATTACAGTCTTACTTTATTCCCCCTAACACAAATCAGACCCCCATATCCTCACAATCTATGGGTCCCCATGTTTCAGGTAATACAAGTACACACACACAGCTCACAGGTTAATCTCTGCCAGTTTGTAATGTGATCATCTCTGAAATTAATCCAATCACACACTCAAAGAAAAACACATATTCTATTAGTAGAATACAGCTTTAGTCTACTTTACTTTTTTTATTAGATTAACATAAAGCTATTAGAACACATAATAACAGATGGTGGTGAAATATTCAACAGGTCTGATGCACGTCTGAGAGAGCATGAAGGAGGGTGTAGGAAACAGCAGGTAGCTGCCCAGTAATGTTAAATAAAGTCAAAAAACTTTCATTTTCATTTCGCTTTGCTCTGTATTAGATGTTTCATATTTCATTCATTCACAGTGTTAACGTTTCCTCCAGGTGTAGATAACGCCTCCCACTGTGGGTCCCTGTAACCCTGTCAGAGACTGCTCAGCTGTCAGGTCAGCTTTCCACACATGAAGAGAAAGATTTCGATTTAAACGCCCACTCACATCCTGGGCCACCTGACCTCAGGACATCACATGATAGGGTGGGGCTGGGTTTCACAATGAGCTGACCTGAAGCGTGGCTGATCGTGACCTATGACCGATCCACACCTGGCTAATGTGATTAAGTAGAGAATAGTCCAGATGCTTTTCTTTCCAAGCTTCTTAGACCACGATGAGCTGGATGACTGAGAACCTTCACAGACGACACTTCCTGTGTTTTGTTACCAAACTGCAGAAAACCTGCACGCAGATAAATGTTTGTATACTTCTATGTGAAATGATGAGAAACCTTTTCAAGAAATCAACTTAAAAAACAAAGACAAAAACCTACAGAATAGAAACCACATGCTCAGCGAGCTAATCGTCAGCAGAGACATGTCTGTGGCCTCTCATTGGTCTGTTATCGCTCGAGGTCACGGTGCGAGGCAGATTCACACAGTAATGCAGTCGATGGATCCTGCGCTGCTGTTGACACTCTGGTTGTGTTTTAAATGCGAGTGAAAAGGAAGGTTTATGAACCAGAGTGTCATTGTGGAGCAAAGATTGAAAAGTGACGTCCTGGGAAACAGAGAGCGGCACCTCCGTCTCCTCGTGGCCCGTTCCTCTGGCGTGTCATTTTTGGCATCGGGTACACGTTTGGTGTTGTCGATGTTTGGACGCTGCTGTCACAGACTTTGCTGCAAAGCGATGCCCTCACAAAACAAGAATTCGGCAGTAAAAAAAACCTGGAGCGCACACAGGGACCGTTTCTTTAACAAATCCAATAGAGTCCAGTGTTTGTTAAACATATGTTGCTATGAACACACACTGTGCTGCAGACCAACAACATCTTGGGTCATTTTCACTGTAATTACGAGCTAAAGATCAGCCGCTGTAAGACCGACTGCTGCTCTGTATGCCGAGCGCCGCCGTGCTGCGCGGCGGGGAGGTTAGCGCCTGCTGATCCAGACTCGTATTAATCGCTGTTCTCTCGTGTTTCCTCCTCTCCTTGCGATGTTTTTCTGTTTGCGTCTCTTTGCTCAGCAGCCACAGAATCCTCCCAAACATCCCCAGTGTTTATTTTCATAAATAGGATTATTGCTGGTTGTGCCAGAGTTCGGTTTATATTTACTTTTTCATCCATGCGTGAGCTGATTGCTCCATTTGGTCTGGAGTTTCTGTTTGCTAACCTCACCAACATGCTTCAGGTGCTTTTAGAGTGGATCTTTGGCTGGTTGGGGTTCATACTGTGGAGCTGCTGCAGGACATCATCAGCTCCACACTGATGAAATCAACTGTGGGTGACTTTGGAGCCATGTGATGGAAAACCTCGGCTTTCCTAAAGCTCCCGAACTTATTTCTTCTCGAAGCTTCGAGGCCTTGAAAACATGACTCACGATCTGCTGCACGTCTTTCTGATAAAGTTTGAAAACATTTGATTTTTATTTCATTTATTACTTTTGGATTTTTGGCACTGAGGTGGAACAAACACGACCTCGACTTTGTGTCTGTTAAAGGTTTGTATGCAGGTCCTGCTCCTCCAGCTGTTTTAAGTCTTTTGAGTCCTCTGGTATGAAAAAACATCATTTTTTCCAGCCTGGTATAAAGAATTCGTTCATGCATGACGAATGATTTTGATCACTGTCTCAAATTTAGTTTGAATTTTTATTTTTTTGCACGTGAATGAAAAACTTTTCACGTTTCGTTTAGTGTTTAGACGTGACATGAAAATGTGGCTTTTCTATATGACAATGACAGAAATGCAGCCGGTCATTAAAGCTTCGGCATGTGATGAACTTTAAGAATATTTAAAATGAAGATGCTAAAATTATAAACGTCCATGAAGCATCAGATCGGCTCCTCACTGGCTTCAGGGATCTAAGAAGGGAAAAGTGCTGAGTGAGAGTTCATAAAGCTGTGAAAGCTTATCGTAGGGCTCCATCAGGTGACTTTTTCCACTCACGCCAAGCTCTTTATACAACATTCACCCATTAACCCTTTAGAGCCAGTCGGAGCGGCATGCTCTGTTTTGCATAACTATTTTTAAATCCCAGTAGCACTGCAACCACGTAAGCTAGCGCAATAATTTTTTTGCATATGAAACCGGAGGAGTTGTACTTACATCTTATGCCATCAGCTTGTCCTCGGTCACAGTTTCCTTCCACATATAGTTTTGCAAAAACTGCATAAAAAGCACTTGCAGCAACAAAAACATAATATTCCAGAAACACGCTTTGCCGATCCGATCAGCTGTTCATAACACTTCCTACCTTGGAATAGACGTCAGCGCGAACTATCGCATGTCCACCATGACCTGCCCGAAACCGGAAGTGGCGTCATTTTCGCGGAAATGTAGTTTTTTTTTTACCATCAGGGCCTCATGAGCCTATCCGGTCGTTCAGTCTGACGTCACTAGCCGTGTCTGGGTCTAAACTCCGCTGCAGCTCCATATATCAAACGATCACTATGGCATTACTGAGAGATGAAAAACTGTCTAAAGTCTTTCATCTTTAATAAAATGATCAGCGTTCTGCTCTACCAGGTGTAACAATTGAGTTTAACATCCAGGCATCCATGAAAACGGAATTTA
>NW_005187669.1:265685-268954 GCF_000239375.1 Pundamilia nyererei | reverse complement strand
GGTCTTAAAGGGTTAAAGCCGTGTTTCTATGCTTTGTGTCCAACATTCACACACTGATGGATGCTCTGGAGAACAAATGATCGTCCCTCCCTCAGCCTGGTTCTGATGGAGTTTTCCTGTTAAAAGTGAGTTTTTCCTTCCCACTGTTGCCAAGTTCATGCTAACAGGGATCTGTAACGGAGGCTTGTTAGCACTCTGTAAGAGTGCTGTTGACATAAAAGTGTGCCCTCTTTAACGCTGATAGTCGCGTCTTTCTGCTCTACAGATAAATATTGAAGGTAAGAAACGTGGTCGATCTAATAGAAATATCCAGTTTTACCTTTGCTTTCGTTTGAGCTGCAGCAGTTTCCTTCAGCCCCTCCACACGTCTCCCGGAGGGCTGACACCTCCCTCTCCAGCCTCTCCAGCCGCTCTCGCAGCGGAGCAAAGTCGGCGTCGCATCCACAAGATCCAGACCCAGACGCCGAATCTGAGGGAACCAGTTTGATCTTATGGGTCAGAACCAGAGGAGAACCAGGCACCAGGTCAATTTCTTTACCTGCAAACAAGGACATTTGGTTGTGATTATATTCTGCAGTAGGAGCTGAGCTACAACACCCCCCACTGCTGTGACCGGGAGAAAAACTACAGTTTCTGGATGTTCTTGTTTCAGGTCAGACTCTTTACCTCCTGTACTCCCATCAGATGCATCACCCTGAGTGGCACAGCCCTCTGAGATGACCACCTGCAACAGCAGAAAACACCAATCATTGCACTTTGTTTCATGTTAAGTTTTCATGTTCTCAATGCTGTGTTCTGCTGGTTTGTTCCACATATGGCTTCTCATGTTTCTACGTTCCTGTTGTCCTGGTTGAGTACTCCTGTGTCGTATTGTCCATCTTCCCATCAGTGTGTTTGAGTCTAAACCTTTGAGTTGTCTTCCTGACTGTGTTTGGACTTTGTCAGGTTTTTGGACTGTGGATTTCTTGCAGCACATCTGCGCCACCTTTTTTCATGTTCCTGAGCTCGGGGTGAAATAATCGCTGCTGCTCTGGAGCACATAGTGTCATTTCTGAAAGAGTCCATTAGCATTATCCTTCATCGCAGCTCCTCTGATTGGCTGTTCGTCTATCTAGTTGAGTTTGCTCTGTGCCCGCTGGAAACTGGAGCTCAACAAAAAGGTTCCAGACAAATTCACATTTGCACATTAGTCCGGCGATGCCGGGGTAGATATATTACAGAAGGCGCAGAAGGCTTATGGCTTTAACTTTCTGCTTTTTCCAACATTAAAATGTTCTGGAGCGCAGAGCAGCAAAGACGTCAGTCATCAGTTAAAACACATCGAGAGTTTGTTGATGATAGGTCTCTGCAATTTATTCTTTGCTTGGACTGCAGACGGCTTGGAACTGAACTCTGACTGTGCAGTTGGCTTTTGCATCATCTCCTGAGCAGATTTCTGGATTCAAACGTCCTAACAATGAGATGCCTGTATGTTCATTACTGGCCTTCACTGGCTTCTTCCTGCAATAAGGAATCATCTGCGGACAGATATGAAAACTTAAAATTCCTGTGATTGAGGAATCAGGCGTTACAGGGGTCATCAAATGAAAGCAGATAAAGAAGAAATCCCTGAACCTTTTAACCACACTGACCCTCGTTTAACCCAGATGACCACTGAACTGCCATGAGTCGGCCCATTTATCTCAGCTAACCCCTTAATCACCTTGAAGGAGTCCTGCTTGGTGTCCCTTGGTGTCCGTTGACCCCTTAACTGTAGCTCTTTGGAGGTCGACGGGGTCAGGAGGGCTGGGCCGGCCAGGAGGAGGAAGAGGAGGAGGCAGGGGATGAAAGGAAGCATCGCCAGGGTGGCACCAGGAGAAGACTTCCCTGGGTGTTTGAGGAGAAAGATGCCGGACCGCTCGGGAAATCGATGCTGACGGACGTTTGCCGGTAACAGCGGAGCCGGTTGCTTCCAGGACTCAGTTGGAAAGAGTCTGCAGATCTGGACCTGCTCTCACTTCGCTTCAGTCACAGAGGTGATGGATTTTTTCCTCTCGCCTTTGCTCTCCATGGGTTTTCCCACTGGAAGAGACACAGAATTACACATTTAAGCTCACCTTAAATTTCATGTTAGCGCAGCAGACTCCACTTTGGCCACAATTAGCGGGAATAGGGGGCCATTAGCTGTTTATGGGCCCGTCAGTGGAGCATGGCGGCCAATAAAAACCCGATGGAAAAAGTAACTTGGTCTGAAAGAGTAGCTTGTTATCCTGCAGCCGATTTTCTGACATGCGGATCAGGCCGGGGCCTGGCAACGCCGAATATTACTTCAAGTGCAATTTGGCCCCAAACAGCTGATTATGTGTGGAGCATCTGATCCCAGTTTAGAGTTTCTTTACTTAAAAAAGAGGCAAAACTGAAGCTCTGTGAATGTTTGTAAGACTTCTTTAGATACTTACACCTTAAATCCTGTTCATGTGCAGGAGGAAACACTGCAAACTCCTCCTGGTTACATAACTTTTACTTTACATTGTTAGCATATTTATGAGCAACAAGTAGCTCTGTGAATGGTCTGTCGGCCTCAGTAACCACCCGTGTGTCCTCTCAGTCCACTGGAGTGAAACAAGCATGTCTGCAGTGAAGCTGTGATGAGTGGATCCTGATGCCTCTTCAGCTTCAGCTTGCACCAGCCTGACTTCTATCTGTTATTTGTCTTTGGCTGTTTTAAAGCCTCCTATGAGAATAATTTAACTTTTGATGCAGGTGTCCTCAGGACTCGTCCATCATGTCTCTGCTTCAGCTCAGCTCTGGATCTGAACCCTGAACCCTGAACCTTTCCTCTCCGTCTGTCCACATGTTTCTCTGCTGCTAACTCGACCGACACACAGAGGCTTCTGCATGTGCGGTTTGATTTAGATCTCCGTCTGGACCTCGGCCAGTTTCTGCTCAGTGGGTCTAAGTGAGAACGATTACCTTGTAAATAGCTGCCTGTGACAGCTGTTCCAGCTGCTACGGGAGAACCTCAGGAGGGCAATACAAATTCTCAAAATACACCATGAAGGCTTCTCATGTGCTCTTCACCTTTACTCTCAGTGCTGCTGGAGGCTGTTCCCTCACTGCTTCCAGACTATGTGACAAACCTGTCGCTCCACGCCCACACTCAGGTTAATCATTTGATAGCACTGTAATGACCAGGAGGAGGAGATCTTATAAACCCTATAAATGTTCTTCTGGCTTCAAACCAGCAAGCAGGGGTGCAACTCCAGAAACTACTATTACCTAGTTAATAT
>NW_005187669.1:264358-265665 GCF_000239375.1 Pundamilia nyererei | reverse complement strand
ATCTTATAAACCCTATAAATGTTCTTCTGGCTTCAAACCAGCAAGCAGGGGTGCAACTCCAGAAACTACTATTACCTAGTTAATATCTATAATACTATTACCTTCAGACATACATGAGTGATCTCAGGTCTCAGAAACAGGAAACGGGTTTGACTTTGTGAAACTTTAACATTTGTGCTAACAGAATGATGAAAGATCAGGAACATCAGGAAGTACATCTACATGCTTTGGCCAAAAGCTTCCCCGAGACCACAGAGGATCACAGCAGCAAGAGTCCAGTGAGGAAATCTGGCAGCTGTGGGTGCAACAACACAGACTGTATATAAAAAATGGAAGTTGTTACTGTGACATCAGCCACTGGTTTCTGGATTCTGTGTTTTGAGGGCTCAGTGTTTTTGCAACCCGGTTAGGATATATGGACAACAGGGCGGCGCGCTAAGGTAAATGCTAATACTAGCTAGCCCAGTTAGCAAGCTGCTTCCATAAAGTGGGTACAGAGATTCCTGCTAATGTTTGCCAAGTAACAAAGTGATGAAATGTTAGGAAGGACTGTGTGTGTACCCTCACAGCAGCCATGCTATTGGTAAGATAAGTGCATTAAAAAGAAGCAGTTCAGAGATGAAGCTAGCAGCAGTACACAGTTACCATGAAGGGGGGAAAGTAGCTGTTTAGCAGCTTGTAAACCTGTAAATGTTTGATTCTGCTGTGAAGTCAGATGTTCTAACATGTGGCCTCTAGTGGACATTAGAGGAACTGCAGTTATTGGCAGTCATGAACTGCTGTAAGTTTTTAGTCCTGCAGGTTGCTGATTGACTTGCTGATGTGTGAAATAGCAGATTTTTTTTTTTAATCAAAGCAGTTATTTGATTCAGTCCATCACAGAGGACGGAGACTTCAGTGTCACAGAGACGACGTCCAAACATAAGCCTGCATCGATTCTGCTGCAGGATGTGTTATCACATGCACGAGTCTCTCTGATCTTTGGCTTTATACATAAAACTGAAAACATTTTACTTTGTCTGTATTTCTGCATCATTACTGCCTGGTTCTCTGTAAAATCCTGATTTGGATATAGCTTTATGATTTCCGTCACAGCTCTGCAGCAGCCGGCACGTTTCACATCGTTGGATCATGTAAAAGAAATTATGATTTATTTTTTACATGAATGAATGTCTGAAAAACATGAATCTATTCCATTTGCTGCCAATTATTATCACCAAAACCCACAAATCCTCCCCTGTGAAGCTACAGCTGATGAGATCAAATTAATTTGGTCGTTAAACTGACAGAAAACAGACAAAAGTTCA
>NW_005187669.1:260236-264338 GCF_000239375.1 Pundamilia nyererei | reverse complement strand
AAGTCCAACAATTAAATCTTTTTTCAACCAACAAATAAAAAGAAATCTTTTCAGTTTATTTGTAAAAGTCATAAAAATGACCAAAGTATGAAACTCGTGTTCTTGCAAAGCTCATAAAAAATAAAGAGATAAATATCTAAGCAATTTAAAATAAATGAAACATGAAGCTAAAACCTTTTGAAACATCGTCGGCACTGAATGTAAAACAGCAGCTGCTCGTTTCACCCTCGCCCTCGAATAAAGAAAAGCAGCAATCATGGCTGCACAGTTCTGCTGTTTAAATGATGAATTTTCAAATGAAATCTGCTCTGCGTTACATTCATATTAAATGTTTATGAACCTCGCTCTCAGGTGTAAACCCAGCAGTTTGTTCCTGCAGCAGCATCCTACCTGCTCAGAGGTGAGGAGTTTCCCTCAGCGGTGCTGAAGTCTCGTCTCAGTCCGGCTCTCTCGCTGACTGACCGGCAGGAGGAGGACGAGGAGGGTGATGGACGGAGAGAGAGAGGAGGGGAGGAGGAGTGCAGTAAAATTTTCTCATACTTGAAGAATTTTTCCTCCCTCTCTCCTCTCTTCCTCCTCTGTTTCCCTCTGATGTAATTCTGTGGGCTTTACAGGTCCCCGCTGGGCGGAGGGCTGGAGATGGAAAACATCTGATTTTTAGATGTTTTCAGGGGCTCATGTGTTTCAGAGGGGTCTGCGTCCCCCGCTGCAGGACGCTCTGCTGGTTAGCGGGCGCTGAAGGACCCAGCTGACTCCACACAGGCGCGTGGCTGTTGCTCAGAGAGGATGTAAAATAGGTGCGTGACAGTTTTCATTCATGTGTGACTGCAGGTTTGGACAAAGTTACAGTGTGCTGATTCAAAGCATAGACTGTAAGTAAAGATGGAGGAAGGACTCCTGGGACTGGGAGACATTTTTAGTCCCTCGTGCTGTTTTATTGCTGCAAGAATGTGTTTGGATGATGTTTGCAAGCCTTGTTGGTAGGTCACGTCCAACCTGAGCCGGACTGCACACCTGCAGCCACCTGCCCACGCCCCTAACTGCAGACCTTAGCGATGTGAGTGTCTTTGGGGAGTGACTCAGTTTTGAAGCTGCCTTTAGTTTAGACGTGTGGTGTGAGACGACACCTGAAGGCACACTCAGGGCTTTATGGTCCAAATTTATCACCAGCTTCATGACCCGATGACCTCCAACCTCCGACTGACCTCCACCCTCTCACCACGAGTTTTGTATTACCATGGTGCTCCGTGACTTCCTGGCGTGCTTTTGTTTGAGGATTTTGCAGCAATATTTGCACTTTGTGCATGAAGAGAGCAGCAGTGCAGTCTCACAGCGTGGTGCGCTCAGGCTGCGACCTCGTCTGAATTTTAAATCCTGCTCAGATCACAAAGAGTCTGAAAACCTCACAGTTCTACCGACACAAGTTTAGCAGAGGTCAGCAACTTCCCAGTGATTCCTTCAAAATAAGATTTGATGCTGGGGACAATACTTCCAGGCTTCTAATGAAACCATGCAGATATTTACCTTCATACGTCCTCAAACAGGAACGAGTCAAACTTGATTTTAAGCTACAGAAGAAGAAGATCAGTCAGCTGATGCAGCTTCACACTGAGATGATGTAAATTTGACAGTTTGAAACATAATACCAAACTCATTATTGTATAATTACAATTATTACAAATGAATGATCCTAATTCTAAATTGCAAACAAACTAAAACGGTTCATTTACCTGAGTATTAATATTTGATTGTTCTGTGTAGCTAAAGCATCTGTAATGCTCGTACACATGCATGCAGTGTTGTGTGCTCCCTCGTGTGCTTCACAGAGCTCACCGTCTTTACTGCCACCTTTAACTGCAGACCTCAGAAGTCTTCGGTTTGCCCCCGCGGCAGGTCGGCGGTGCTTTTGCGGTTCCCGTGGGAGCTCAGAAATGACTGAAATACCACAGAAACCAGGAACACATGCGCGATGAAGCGAAGGCTAATTGTACCACATGTGCGGCGGGCCGAGCCAAGCCAGCAACCAGAGCTGGAGCTTGTAAAAGTGGGAAAAGAGCGATTGAAGCTGACGCCCACGTCTTGATTGTCCCGTCAATAACTGTGACAGATCGAGTCTGAGGAAACAGCCGGTGCGGGTCACTGATTTATTTGGTTTCCATGGAGGTTTCTGGCACTTTCTGACCCACTAATGACCCAAACGACTCTGGTTTGTGTCAAAGCTCAGCCTGAGCATCGAGTTCGCTGTTATAGAGTCCAGAGTTTCTGTCCACCTGATCCATATTTGTTAGAACGTAATTGGTGAATTTTATACACATGAAAGTAAGAAAAGTGGAAAGTCCTGCAGAGACTGTGGAGCTCTGAGTGCTGCTGTCCCACCACAGCTCAGTCTAAAAACTGCAGCTCTTTGTCCAGATGTGCTGCCAAACAGGAAGTGATGCGTGAACACCTCGTGAGTTAGAATCTCTTGGCTGCAGGGATCCAGACATGTGCAACATTCACAATACAGGGCGTTCACAGAGCTCCGATTCCCATTAAAGCATCACTCACCGTGTTTTGCTGGGGTTAAATCCACTCAAGCTTCCCCTGCCACCCCCTGACCCTGCTCATCGCAGTCATGCCTGACGGTTTGTCGCACTCGTGAATGACGGCGTCGCCGCTGCTCGTGCACGTCTTCATTTCTGTGACCTGCTGTGCAAAGCTGGGCTCTGCGAGCAGCAGTGTAAAGCTCAGGCCTGTTTCCTGTCGGAGCAAACTTCCAACAAGCACTCATCAAAGAGAAATCGTGACAATGTGGAGAAATGAGTTTTATCTGACCTGAAGATGCTGAACACAGTGAACCGCCTGACCTGCTCCACATATTCTAATGTCACCCTTTTCTGACTGGCTTTCACCTACAAGCAGCAGGTGGGGGTGGAGATGCCCGTATGCCACACCCATTCAGTGACATCATACATATGAAACTGTACTTAGAGCAGTCTGACCTTAATGAGCCCAAACCACAGTAACTGAAGGTTATTAATTATGACAAATAAAGTTAAAAACTGTTGATCAGCTGCTCAGAAGCTGAGGCTCTTCATGCTGATGAAGCAGTGTGTGGCTAAAGTGGGCGGAGACAGAGTTTAGCGCTGTGGCGAGCGGACCTCCTCAGAGGGAGCTGCTGCTGTCACACTTTAATCCTAACGTGAGGAAACAGGCGGCCGCTGAGGTTTTCCTGCTGCTGCACATGTTTCATATCCTGTTGTTTGATTGACGGATTCGATGCTCCTGATGTTTAACTTAGTTTAAGTTTAGTGGAAACAGAGCAGGTCGCTCCCTCAGGGGAAAGTTGGAGGAAGAAATGAGGAAAGAAGCCATTTAAGTCTGAGAGGAGGTGAAGTCATAATGACAGCAGAGGGAACGGCTCATTAGCAGGGCGAAGAGTCTGTCTGACAGCCAGGACATCACAGGCTGAAACAGAGGCGACGAACGAAACAAGCAAGAAACCCAAAGTAAGGAAGAGGAGCAGGAAGAAGACGCTCATAGAGGAAACCAGGAGCAGCCCGGAAATACAGTTTCCTCCAAAGTTTCGAGACGACAACGAGAAGGAACGAGCTTTTCTTCGTCTGCACTGGTGCAAGTTTGGAACTCATTTCATATCTCCAGTTAAAAGGACTAAATAAATAATCAATAATCCATCAGTACTGATGGAGGCCCGTGTACGGCGTCTGAACCTGGATGGCTCTACGCCTTCAGAAACTGCGCTCGCCCACGCTCAGCAGGTCGGCGTGGAGACGAGAGGACGCTTGTTTGAAATAACTTAACAGTGAATCACTCTGAATGTTTCAAACATTAAAAATAAATAAATCAAGAAGATGAAAGAGAAATGAAACATTTTACGGTCCATTAATCGTGCACAACATCCAGAACTTCCTCTTAACTCTGAGAATCACAATCTGGTCGTTAAGTCTGACGTCACCAGTCGTGTCTGGGCTCAAACTCCGCTGCAGGTCCATAAATCAAACGATCCCGGCAGGATCACTGAGAGTGGAAAAACTGTCTAAAGTCTTTCATCTTTAATAAAATGATCAGCGTTCTGCTCTACCAGGTGTAACAATTGAGTTTA
>NW_005187669.1:239912-258911 GCF_000239375.1 Pundamilia nyererei | reverse complement strand
GGTAATAAAAGCCGAGGGAGGTCAACAGTGATCACTGACTGTTTTAGGAGCTTTTTGAGATCAAATAGAAGAAAATACAAAACATTAAACATGTTAACAACACAAAAGCCATATTAAACGCAGACTACTTTAGGCCCGGAAGTAGGATTCGTCGTGTCATCACTTAAAGACTGGATAATAATCATGTGACAGGTCTGAAAGAGGCCGTCCTAACAGACGTCTGCAGCTCAGCATCAGGCTGACGTTCTGTTGTTGGATGTGTGACGATGAGATCGAGCAGAGTCAGACAGAACGCGACGGCGGTTTGAACCTGATTCATGTGGAAGTGAAAAACCGCTCTGCGGTCGACCTCATGACTGGCTCCCTGTGTGCCGCCTCACTCGGAGCTTCCACCGTGCTAACCGTTTGTGCTCTGATGACTTCCTGCTCTCACCTCCACCACGAAACCACACGCGAGCAGCTGCGACGGGCAGATGTGACTTTGTTACAAAACGCAGTTTCTTTGTGTTTCAGAGAAAAGTTGAGTTGCCACAAAATCAGAGTAAACACTTGAATAAGCACTGAAGTGTTTACAGCTTGGAGTTGGGACATATGCAGATGACTGATGGTATGATGAAGAGGCTCGCTTGCCTAATAATCGTCTCTGGAGATGATTTTGGCGACGTGTCGAACATGGCACAGCGGTGCAACAAGGACGCGCTGGTCTGCACATGTTCTGCATGAGCCTCTACCAACAAACCCACAGGGGAGATTATCCTGTAGTTCTCAAACTGGTGCTAAACTGGTGAGAACCCAGTACAGGTGAGCTGAGGAGCTTCAGCACTGTGAGCAGCTAACAGACGTCAGTGTTTCCTGCTCCGACGTGCAGACATCGTTCACAGGAGCCGTGGGCGTTTCCATCATCCGGCCTCAGCGGGCAGCAAGAAGAATGATGATGCTGCCACATCCAAGCGGCACTCTGGGAAATCCTTCGTCCATAAACAGTCTGTTGAAAGTTGTAACATAGTTTATGTCATAAATCGTCCGCCTGGGTTGAATTAGTCGAACAAAGACCAAACTGCATGTTTCGCCTGGTTAGCTGTGCGACTTTCCCCTGGTGTCCTGTAACGTCGGAGCGGGACCCTCGCAGCGTAGAGCAGCGCTCCGTTAGGTGAGAGACGCTTGGTGAGTTAAACAGATGAGTTATGAGCATTTCATTGTGCAGGTTTCCCCTCTGCACGCGTGCAGGAAGCAGGCGTGCAGCCAGACAGACGGACGGGTCCTGATGGGCCTGTTTGAACGCGAGCCGTGCACGCCAATGAAAATCTGACCCGCGCTGATGTCATGCTGCAGCCACCAGCAGGCACTGAGCCCACGTCACCCACAGAGCCTCTGGTTTTACTGGTGTTTCACAGCAGCAGGTATGAAGGTACGTCTGCGTGCGACTCTGAGGACTCGTTTCATTTATTTGTTTCTATTCTCGGCAGCATCCTGGACTCGACTTTGCTCTATTGAAGAGTTTCCCTGGAAGTTTGCTGTAAAGCGCTGGGTTTGCCTGAGGCTCAGCTGCATGATGGTTTTGTAGCTTTGATCGTCACAGAGCTAAATCAGTGACACACTCTCACACACACAGATGAGTTATAATCAGCCTTACATACATTTGGACACAGATCGTCAGCTGACCAGGAAGTCGGCTTGTTTTTGACGCATCTTTGTTCGTACCGGGTTCATCCTCCTTCCTGACTCGTTAGAGACCACGCCGTCATCAGGGATGTTCATGGTAGCCACTGGTACCTGACCACAGTTTTATGCTTTTTGAAGCACAAACGTCCTGAACTACAACACAGCTGCACATCTGCCAAACAAAGCAGCAGTTGTGAGAAACTGAAAGTAAAACCTGCCAACTCTGATTCTGCTCTGCAAAGCAAACACGGACAAGAAGCACAAAGTTGAGCTGAAGAAAAATCAGCGTGTTGGGACGGGCGGCGGTTGAGTCTGAAGCCCAAACACGTCCTCTGCATCTGACCTGCTGACCTACGGTCTGCAGCGCGGGAAGGAAGCGATTCCTGCGCTAACAGGTCATTAACCGTCGCCTCGCTGTAAAACCGTCAGTTTGACAACCAGAGGGAGCAGACTCGTGTCACATTTAAGGGTCATGCATTTAAACATCTGCACAAAATAAACACGGCCGGTTTAACATGAATGAAGTCTTTAAACCAGCAGCTCCGCCTCACACGTGTTGCCCACAAGCCGGAGGCGTGCAGAGGTCAAAGACGCAGAACCCAGAGCTGCCCCGTGGTGGGTGATGTGGAACAAAGTGCTGCCTGCCAAATAATTAGGCTCAATAATCTTCACAGGTCCCCTCAGTCATTGGTGTTGGGCTAAACCTGAAATAAGAACATATTAATCTTTAAGTCTTAAAGCCTCCCAAACCTCACATAATGTGCTTAATCCTCAAATACACACTGGATTTGAAAAAGGGTGAGAGGGGTTTTTATCGAACAGCTTGATTTATGTGACAGTCCTGTGTATTTGACCCGGGTCCTCATAGGCTGCAGGTTTCAAGCTCCCGTCGCAGCAGATGAGCATAGCAGAAACGCAGCCTCTGCAGTGCATGACTGTGACGGAGGCCAACGCACGCCGGGTAAAAGATGGGCACATGTGCCGCTGCGAGCGCTGACTCACATTTTCCAGTCGAAGCAGCTTCAGCACCTCAGCGCGAGTCACACACACCTACTACACAAACCCAGAGCGGCGTCTCCACCAATCAGCTGCCTGTCAGCCGGGCAGATGTGGAGCTCTAGTTTATAAATATGTGCAGCGATGGCCAATAACAAAGAATCAATGCAAAAATATACAAGACTAGTTACAGTACTGGTGCACTAAAATGTGCACACACACCAAACATCAATCAGAAATCTCCAGAACAAACAACAACAACCTGCTGTGATGACTCGGAGGTAAAGTGCACCTCTGCTGCTTATTCACAGACCCCGCTCACTTCATCCAAACTGCTGAAGACAACTTTGGAAAAACGACCATATTAGGGTTAGCCCATCTTTATGACATCACAAAGATCCGAGGGTAGAAAAACTGTGTTGCATGACCGGATTACAAACTCAAACAGAAGCCACCTTCAAAGTTTTTTTCTTCGGTTCTGATGCTTCCTGCTACGTGTTTCTGAAGGATCCAGTAAGTCTTATTGGCTAAGCCTGTAACCAATGAGGTTTATTAAATCTGCACATGTGATCCAAAATATTTCCAAAGCACTTCTGAAACCCTGACATGAACTGAAATCCTTCATTTGCAGCCGTGAACAGCTTCTGTGCTGCGTTTGGTTTGTGCTGAGCAGCTTAGCATGAACAGTGAATGATGCGAGCAAAGCAGGTCTGAGGTGAGCTTTGTTCAGTTTGGCAGTGAGCGACGACAGGTCAGGTTGTCATGAAGCCATCGTAACACGCACGTTCTTTAGACTGATCTACATGCGTGCACGTGCGCACACACGTGTGCGACACAATCAGCAGCACAGGTCACGCCGAGGTTTCGCTAATATCAGCTTTCATGGGAAAATCGTCTTTTCTCCTGCTTGTTGATGTGTTTTCTTTGTGTTTCTGTGCGTTTGCCACCGACCTCTGGTTTCTCCATCTCAGAGCGATGCTGGAAGAACATCAAGACACGGCGCAGCGATCGCCCCGCTGAGAGGCGGAGAGGGAGCGTGGGGGCAGACTTTATAAGGACTGCCTCCCTCTGTCTCATTTCCCCTCCATCGTTCCTTCAGCATGTGCAGCTCCCGATCATCTCATCTCAAAAAAAGGCTGAAGGACAGAGACGTGGAGGAAGCCTCCACCTCTGACAGACAGATGGAGCTTTAAAACCACAGTTTCATTCATGTCTTTATGAAAAATCTTTGCTTTTATCTTAAAATAACTGAAAAGCAGACGGACAGGCGGGTGACTCAAAGGCTCGGGGTTTTCCGTCTGCCTTCACCCGCCTCTCGTGCTGCTGTGGAGGAAATATTTCATTGTGAAAGGTTGAATGTGTCCCAGAAATATGAGGTTAGATGGTGGAGCTGGACGCGCTCCAGCGTCGGCGGCAGCCTTTGTTTGGGCCGAGTAACGCCGTGGGAAAAGCCTCGCTGTAGGCCGGCACAGATGCCTGCGAGCTTGCTCATATGTCACAGACACACAGAGCGCTGTCAGCCGTCTGCAGCCTCCAGACCATTCGCCCCGTACGGTCCGAAGCCGGTGACGCAGTGTTCGATTCTCCTCAGGCGACTACAGCTCTATAGGCCCCCGGGGGCCCAGGGCCCCAGCCTCCATTATAGGGTCTGAACATGTCGCTCTAAAAACTCTATCGAACAGACACAAAATAACTACAGCGAGGCAAACCATGACATGATACATGTCACTCTGTAACCCCACTGAGGCTGAAGATAACCCACAGGGAGTCAAGTCCACACGAAACTCAAAGACCTCCGAGCGAGACAACGATGGATATTAACCACAGAGACACACGAAGCCAAACACGCTTCATCTGGTGTTTAAAGTGTTTGCAGATGTAAATATGACAAGCAAAGAAAATTCACGTCACTGTCAGGAAAAATGAAAAGTCACGTCTGGGAGACAGACGTGTTCCCACGGAAGCTGAAAGCAGCCATTGTGCCCGCGTGGAGGAGGAAAGTCCTCCGTGAAATCCCAAGTATTCCGACGTAAATGAGAAAGAGAATCTGAATTATGCAGAGTCGCAAACATCCGAGCAGCGACAGAGAGAAAAGCAATAACAAAGTAATAACAGCTTCTTATCATCTGTAATAACTCTACGTGTCTGGCAGCGGTGCAGCGAGGAGTCATGGCAACCATCCAATAATATTTGGCTCGCATCCACCGAGCTCGCCAAGGTCAACGGTCCAAAACCGATAAAAGCCTATGCATGCTTGACCTCTGACCTCTGCTACAGTCACAGTGAGAATAACACTTATCATAAAGTTTCTGTTGTAGAGAAAGATTTATCATAGTAACAGGATGTTTGAACACGTGCAGTTTTCCTGACTGTCTGTGATCGAGACGTTTTTACATTTGATATTTAAAACCAAACATTTAACCTGAACAATCAAATATCGACGTAATAAAAATAATAACTAAACTCAATATCGTGCTAAGAAAATAAAAATTAGTCTCATCATGCAAACTACAAAAGCCTGCCGTCGTTTTCACGACAAACCAAAACAGATGCTCTTCAGTCTTTCACACTTTGGTAAATTCATGTGAGGAACAGCAACGTTTTCCACGATATGGGAAAACGTTGCTGTGGTGATCCTTGATCTATCGTTCTGACTATGACACGGACTCAGCAAGGAAAAGGATAAAAACATGTGAGAGTGATGCGATCCAAACGTGAAACGCAGCCGTCGTGTGACGAGCGCTCGTTAAAAACACAACGGTGCTTCTGTTTGCTGCAGCCAGCAGCTCCTCAGCTCACATCTGTGATGCTGGTTTCGTTTATCGTCGGGGGATTCGGTAACTGAATCTTTAACTGGAGGCACGCTGTAGAGAGAAGTGATGTCATGCAGGTCCAGCAGCACCGTCATCATCCTCGCCATCACCCAGGACTCGGCTCCTCTCTGTGCGATGCTGTGCAGAAGCCTGCAGGGACACTTTACGTTTGCTCTGGTCCTGTTTGAGGTCAAACATCAGGAGTATGCAGATGTGCTGCAGCCGCCGGTGCACCTGAAACGGTGCTGACACACATTGAAGTCCCTCTGCAGCAGCTCTTCCTGATGTCACACGCAGACGTCACTGAACCGCGGCCACAGGCTTCAACTCAGGCAGCAGCTTAACAGAGGAGTGTGCAGTAAGTAGCAGCGTACTCTGCATTAAACAGCTCTGTGTGTGGAAAAGTAAAACTTCATTTTATTGTTCACTATAAACACTTTACTGCTCCACAAACACAAATGCATTGATAGGTTCAGTCTGCTGCAGATGTTTGTCCTGGTTCAAACATCATTAACGTGTAGAAACTGCTTCATCATGTCATCGTTTCTTCGTCTTCATTTCTCAACAAAGCAGCGACCTGTAACAAACACCATTTTTAAAAAGCTGACAAAGTTTGTACGTGCATCCGTCTTCATCACCTTTAGCAGACACACAGCTGCACTGCTGGCAGAGTACATGTAGCTTAACGAAGAGCTCGGACATCATTTGGTTTACCGGTGATCTTATCCACTCACTGCTCACAGCTGATGAGCAGAGGTGAAGGCAGGAAACAGATTCAGCATCGCCACAGATGCTGCACCGACTCACCCGTCAGACTCCACCCAGTTCCAGCTGAGTTCAGGCCTCCAGGTGTTAAATCTCATTTTAGCTGCTTCCTGTCACGGTTTGAGGAACGAAAGAGGAAGAGAAAATCTCAAAATTCATTTTACATAAATTATGAGGAGCCGATGATGTTGGGCAGAGATCAGAGTCCACCAACGGCTATTCTAATGTATCGTCTGCAGCACGGACCGAGGTCTCGCCCCCCATCATCTACCCTACAGTTGGGGACGCCTGCAGTCTTACGCCTTTTTCAGTTCACAGAGCACCTGCAGACGGTCCAAACTCACAGACCATCTGGGACTCTCTCCAATGTTCTGGAGCTTCACTGGGAGGCTGACAGTTGTGGGCCACCTGAAGCTGGACCATCTTCTACGTTAGCCTGTCCACATGGCGTTAGCCTCTGAGGACAGCGAGCAGGTTTTAGCCAGAGTCAGGAGACGCCCGGCCGACTTTAATCCTTTAATGTTTGCTGGTTACCGTTTGCTGATGCAGATGAGAAAAGGTCACAAAGAGCTAAATCGTCAGCAGATGTCAGCCGATGGTTTCAAGATTGCATTTTGGCAAAAATAATTTCATGGTTTCTCTCCTCGTGGCCTGTTTAGCAGCATTCGTGTAAGAACAGCAGACGGGTTTGAACTCCATCTGCCCTGTGACTGTAACCTAGTCCCAGGCACGTTCTCAGCCTTATGTCCACAGTAATAATTACACCTGCAAATGAAATCCCATCTGGAGCCGAGCTTTTTCTTTCTCCGGGATGTGATCAGCTGTGTGTGGTGATGGAGGGAAATCTGATGGACTTACATGAATACATAGAAACTACAGCAGAGCTTCATCCTGTGACGAGTGTAACGACTCCTGCTCTGATATCCAGTTTTATTATGAATGTCCGCACCTTGTGTCAAAGACGATCAGTTAGAGTCGTTTAGTGATTAGTGTCTCATTTGTAACATAACCCAGGACAGACGGATAAAGCCTGAGCGCTCACAGTAATCCTGTCTGATGTAAGGACTTCCTGTTTGTGTTACAGACCAACGTCATGTGCCGAATCAGATTTGACCCCCAGCCCGTCGGATGATGCTCGGCGTGTTTGAGGATGTGTTTTACGGATTGTCTCACTGCGCACGAACACATCGCGGAGAGCCCAGAACAAACGGCAGCCACGAGCTAAGCAAACATCATTAACCCGACACTGAGCGTCTGACTCGGACGCCTCTGGCTTCGTGTGTCAGTCCCGGCAGGTCCATGTGGTTCGACTTAATCTCAGAGCACAAATATGGCTTCACATGAGCTCCAGACTGCGGGGCTTTCTAAAATGTGGAGGAGCTCACGTTCTTTCTGAGGTCAGTCTTTTCTGTCGGGCTAGGTAAACATCTCGCTCCACAGTCCCACCCCGCACTTCACATTCACAGTGAAGCCACTCGTTTGAATCCAAACAGGATGTTTCATGTTAATGTTTGTTATGGGAATAATTCAGTTACAGCGTCTGGAGCTCTGTCACGTTTCTGTTTGTGTAAACTTTCCTCAGATTTGTCAAAGATGACACAAAAGATTTGTTTTCTTTAAAATATACACGCGACCACACGCCTGAGGCGCTGACCCATCACCAACCAGCTGATAGCAGCTCCCATCTTCCTTCCTTCCCTCTGATTCTGTGACTTGTTTTTGAATTTGGAGTGTTTAAAAGTATTTAACGTCATTGAGTCAGAACCATGAAACAGCTGTTTCTGAACCCTCAGCGTTTCACTGTTTGCTTCCATGTTGATGTGCTGGAGTCAGACGACGGCGCGCTGAGCGGCCGGGTAACCCGGTCTCAGGTAGAACGCTGCTTCCATAACCTCATCAGTCTGCATCTGCACGCACAGAGGGGCCTGTTTCTGCTCCGGGCTGTGAACATCTTACTTTCACGCGCTAACACGGCGTCTGTGGGATGTGGTTTCAGGAGCCGGTCTCAGGTAGACAAACTCGGCTTCATTCCTTCATCACAGCGAGTCTCTGTGCCGCCGTGCCTGCAGCCTGAGCCAAAGGTGACAGCAAACAGAACCTCTGCTGACTGAAGGGGATGAACTGAGGCTGAGTAAATGTTGAAAAGGAAACAGCCTGATGACTAATATTTACTTCATCTGTTGAACGAATGATGAAGCCCTGCAGACAACATTAAAGAGCCTGTGAGGAGGAAACGGCTCCATGCAGTCAAAGCTAAAAAGATCTTTGGGCTCAAAAAGAGCTTTGTTGTTGTTGTTGTTTCAAGAATATTTGATTCTTTTCAGCCTGGAGCTTTTCCTATTTATGTGTGTTGTGTGAAACGAGGTCGTGTGAAGCTGCTGTGCCCTGATCCAGAGACCCACAGAGTCACGCGAGGTAATAATAACATTATAACAATGTAGTGACCTTGTGTTAGCATACTTTAGCACATGTGTGTGTCTGTGGGTTCATCCATACAGGTTATTGGCGCAGCATGCTAACATTAGCATATAAACCCACTCTGTTGTCCTCGTATCGTCACACCTGGCTTCAAATAAAGACGTTGAGACAGATGCAGAGTCCAGAATCACAGCGGGTGGAATCACAGCGGGTGGAATCACAGCGGGTGGAATCACAGCGGGTGGAATCACAGCGGGTGGAATCACAGCGGGTGGAATCACAGTGGGTATTCCCACCTCATTTGCAGACGCATCATTCCTTTAACATCCAGAGTCATCAGTATATCAAACAGTCGGCGGTGCTGGGAGCTGCGTTCGTCGGCCTCATTCATTGTGAAGGGTCCAGTTAATACTTGACTTTGTCTCTCAGTAATTTCCTGTAAAATCTCAGATGGCATCATGACAGCAGTGTTGCACTTAACTTAAATCAAAATATAAAAGTTTACAAGTAAAAACCTGTAGGTGGGACGTGAATCAGCTGTTTTGGACCCGTATTCTGTGGACAGATTAACACAAGGCGGTTTGTTTGTGTGCATTTACTCGGTTCCCCGTTGTGTGGTTTGGAGGGTCGACCCAGTGGAACTAAATCTAAGCTCCAGCTTTGCAGCTGCAACTCCTGAATCTGCTTCCTGCTCCGAGGCACGTTGACTGGCGGCCAACTGGCTCTCCGTCCTGCCTGGACAGTTTCATAAACATGGATTTATGATGTGATAAATTCTTCTGCTCAGCACGGCGCTCTGTTTGCTCCGGCTGACCGGGAGTCCCCAGGTAAGGCTCTGAGACGGCACCTTGTGCTCTGTGCTAAGATCAAATATTTGCATCCAGCAGGAAGAACATTTAATGGTTTTCAGTCATGTTATAGAAACAGTGTATTATGATGCTGCCAAATATGCTGACGGGGAAAAATTCAGGCTGTGAAGGTAAAAGTAACTCAGATAATCAGCGTTACAGCCGAGGCATGCAGACGGACACGTCTGACCATGCAGCGTGTCAGACTGTGGAGCAGGTGGGACAAAACCACACCAGCTGCTGCTCCTGGCGGCTAACATCTGGAAACTGGTCGAGTTTGGAGGAAATGTTGCCTGAGCTGATGAGTCCGTTTGAAGCAGCCCTGCTGTGTGTCAGGCTGATGGTGTGGAGACCCACTCTGCATCATCAGCACCGACTGAGTTTAAACACCACAGGATACCTGAGCACAGCTACTGACCACGTCCAGCCCTGCAGCAGCATCACACACCACAGCCATCACTGTAATCAGACTCCACAGTCACCACATCCCAGTCCACAGTGGGTCTAAACAGATGCTCTGACAGTGACCTCAGTGAAGACATCACTACAAATACACACAGGGCTGGTTAGTGGGAGTGGACCCAGCCGGGGAATCACAGGTGCAGCAGAGGGAACCAGGAATTACAGTGATGTGATGAAGAAACGCAAACTTCCACGTCTTCAGATTTCTTGTATATTTCTAATAAAAATAAAGAAACGAGCCTCCAGCTGGAGAGGCCAGTTAGATTTTCACAGACTCGGAAACTCAGATTCACTTGATGCTGCAGAGCATGAAACAGAAAGAGCTGAGCTGTTGTGTGTGCCGGGAGAAAAAAGCAGAGTTATGTTAAACTAAAGAGAAACACACAGAAGTCAGCAGGACGCTGGGTCACATTAGCATATTTCCCTCACAGCTGTAAAAGCTATCGGTGCAACCTAAACATCTGGCTGAGCTAAAGCTCCCTGCACCTCCACAGGAAACACGGCTGTTAACGGCTCCTCTGAGCCCATCAGAGCCCACTGCTGCCTGGAAACCACAGCACGGCTGAGACTGTGGAGGAGCAGGTAAAGCAGACACAGGTGGAAAAATACATTTACTAAGTCTGTTCCAAACTCTGCATGTTTAAAACGATGCTGGCGAGCACATTTGGGGCCAGATGACAGATTCCCATCGACGCTGATCAAAGCCGAGCGGCGGGAATCCAGCGATGGCCGCACAGGCCTCGGTTATCTTAAAGTGCAGCAGGGAAACGTGCGAGTCATTAAAGAGCCCGCACACACAGCACGTACATGTTAACACTTAATCCTGCCACAGTTAGTTTACCCCGAAGAACCAGTCGGTCCACAAACACAAACTAGTCCCACACGGCGCAGACTCCACCAGCCTCATCACAGCATCAGTTTGACTGAAAGGACTCTGACATTCATGCTGCTGCATCTACTGCAGTCCTGACACACGACTAAGTCCCAGTCTCATTCATTTTAACTACGAATGTGGGGATGTGCATACCTGCACACAGTGGATCTGTCACCAGCACAAACTCATGCAGTCGTAGGTGCAGAGATCGGTGCAGTGAGGCCGTCCTGAGTGGAAGAAGCACTGGGACTGCTGGGATTGCTTTGCTCCCAACATGCACCAGGTAAAAGTTATTCAGCTAAAGGTTCCCGTGAGCTTTGTCACTGACCAGCGAGTCACCAGGTCTGAGACAGGGTTTAGTTTTAGCTTCAGTTTGCATCCAATCAGAAGTGCAGAGAGCAGATTATATACAGATGTGCTGTGAATATATCCACAGGAGTGGAGGCGTGCTGTGACAGGGACTGTGTGTCCGTAGCAGAGCTGTGCTGTGTGCGTACGGCTGGAATATGAGGAGGAAAACACTCAGACTGGGAAGTTGAAGCACACGGTTCATCTCGTCAGTTCTGTTTAGTATTGAAATTAAAGTTAACAGATTTATCATTCACTGTTTTTGACGTGTTTAATGTGCAGGTTGGCTCCAACAGTAAAAGCCACAGAGGAAGCTGATGTCACAGATTCATATTCCCAGTATTCCCAGTTTGTCTCATCTGTCTCTACTTTAGGACAAATGCTTGCCAGCTTCTCCCAGAACCCCTGATTCACTGCGACTTTCACTCTGAGTCATCGTGTAGCAGCTGCTCGTTTCCATCATGACGCCGTTTTTCAGGCTGGAATAAACGTCTCCATCCCGTGGGCCCGGCTCCGGGCTAAACTCGACCCATCCCGCTACGATTCCGGTCTTTTCATCTGCTCGTATTAAACGCTCCAATCAGCAGCAGCGCCTCACGCATCGCCACCAGAATTGGGAGGACGTTTCCAGAGGACGAGCGTGCGGCTCTGCAGATTACCGTCAAATAAAATCCTCGTCTCCTTTTTTATTTTTCCACTGCAGCTCGAACTGCCAGAGCTGCTCCTTCCTCCTACTTCATCATCATCAGAAAACCAAACCACATCTGGATTTACGTCCACTGTGGGTGAAAATTAGATCGAGTTACGTCCACACTGATTAAACCGAGCGATCAAAACAACGACAGAGTTTCCAGCGCCGGCCCAGGCTTCAGATTACCCAGAAAACAACAACAGCTGGATGACTTCATAGTGTCGTCGCTGCTGGCAGGAAACAGAAGCTGTGAAATCATCGATGGCGTTTGCCCACATGGATGCACGCACGTGCCGGCGTGACCATCAGCTACAAACACCGAGGTCCACGCCGGCCGTAGTAACACCTGGACTCAAAGCTTTACAACACAAATGTTTGGAGCATCAGGTGATCGCAGAGAGAGAACAGGCACCTCTGTGGATCCACCGGGGTCAGCTGATAATTGAGCAGGTGTATTAGTGGGAGTGACACGTGATAACTTACTGGGGAACGGGGAGCACTGGTCCTGTCAAGGGGAAGGATGCTCGGGGTGAATCCGTCCAGGGTCTGAGAGTCCAGGGAGTCCAGGAGGGCAGGCTCGTGCAGAACTGAAGGTCAGGTTCAGACACGAGCCATGACGAGGGACGAAAAAGGCAACGAGGGACCAGGTGAGCGAAACAGGTAACATAGTGGATTCTGAGCCCAGGCCAAGGTAACCTGCAGACAACAAGGTCAGCACAGGAGAGGCAAGACATCGAGATAACGACACGGCGCACAAACGCTACCATCAGAAAGCAGCAGGCAGTCTGCTGAGGAGAGGCTGCTGCAGCTGCTCCTTAAATACTGGCTCTGATTGTGAGCTGATGGAGCACAGGTGTGCCCGGCCCCCCGACGGGAGGAGAGCCACGCCCACCTGGGAAACACTCAGAGATCCTAGTGGTTCTATAAAGGTTTAGGCAACAAAACACTTTGTGAGGTTCAGAGAAACACGATGACTGAACCATGACACGATGCAGGAAGCATCAAAAGACTTCCCACGTATCCTAAATCATTATTTATTGTTTTATGTGGACTGGTTGGTGTTTGGTCGATGCTGATGCTTCTGCACACTTCCAGGTCTGGTCTGGATTACTGTGCAGTTACGTTCAGCCTCCTGCAGACGGACTCTGATGATTTTGTTCTGCGAGGCAGGCAAAGAGAAAATACGACTTTCCTCTTTAAAGCCGCAGGACCAGATTAGCACCGATTTACACGCGTCAGCTGCCAGACACTCGCTGCCTTGTTTCCACTGCACTTCTCTTTCCTCCCCTCCTTTAAATCGCAGCCAGAGACCGTGAGCTCGGCTCGTCTTTGGCGTCTCTGGCAGGTGAGACACCTGCTGCGACGGGCAGAACGCCGGGCCTCGGGCCGTCAGCACCACGGGGTCGATGTCGTCTCGTGACGCCGTGTGCACGTCCTTGAGGTTTGCAGGAGTCCCTCATAAAACAAACTGCCGTGTGTTTTCATTCCCTCCTCGCTTCGTTCCTCTCGCTGACCTTCATATTATTGCTCGCTGGAAACACTCGCGATGGACTCGGAAACTCGGGACACCGAACTGTCGTCTTGCGTCTGGTAGCCTGATGAGTTTTTCATCTGAAGCCTCGGAGATGGACGAAGACGTCACTCGCGCCGACACTAAAACACGTCTGTCCTGGCGTCTCCGGCCTCGCTCTATAAAAGACTTTCACTCAGGACGAGACAAACTGTGCTCTGCGGTTTATACGAGCGACTGTTAAGCTGCTCCGTCTGAGGCCGGCAGCTATGATGGGATGTAGACCCGTGATCTCAGAGCGCAGACAAGGATCAGACTGAATGAAATCTGGTGCACAGAGTTTTACAAACAGCACTTTGAATGAGGAGGAAGGTCGGGGCTCATCTTCAAACCTTTCACAGTCTCAGTGTGTTTTTAGCCTTAATGATTTTTGCAGCCTGTTTCATGTCAGGACTGCTGCTCCTCCCGGTCTACGTTCACGCCAGCACGTCTCAGTTACAGACAAAAGCTTCTGTTTGAGGGTCGAGTCCAGAGCTGGCAGCCCGGGACGCTCTGCTGGAGGTGTAAACTGCTGCCTGACAGGTGTGGCCGCAGGTGTGTTCACAGCCTACCTGATGCGTATGCAGGCGCTTCCCTCTCAGACGTTTGGAGAAGAAAGCAGCTGTGCTGGTATAAAGAGTCGTACTTTGTGCCCGCGGCTCTGACAGTTGTTTATTTGCGTTGTGGACGTGGTGCTAAAGCTTCGGCTCTTCACAGAGCTCCGCCCCAAATGTCAGAAACAAAACTAAACAGCTGTTTAACAGCAGCGCGCACACAGAGCTCTGCGACATCACCAACAGCTTTCACTGAGCCTCAGTCCTGCAGAAACGTCTTTAAAATGTGGTTATAAACATGACTGGTGTTTGGTTCACGGCTGGATGCTTCCACGTGCTCGATTCTTTGCTTTTACGCTCGGTCACGTCCACTGACCGAGCGTGGCTCAGGATTGGATGATGTTTTGTGAAGACTTCCGTCTGGACGGCCGGCCCAAAGTCGACCTCACACAGCAGAGTTCCACCAAAACAGCTTCTCCTTCAGCTGTGTGCAACTACTGCGTCACACAACTGTCTCCCACACAAACACTGCTAACAAACAGGCGGCCGGCTGCTGACGTCACCCTGAGCCAGTAAATTCTCCTTTTACTCCTTTAATTGCTGTTTGTTTTTTAACAGGCTGGTAATTACGAGCATTATCTGTTTACAGCCAGTCAGGAAACGTCTTAAAGAATAAAGAATTAGTTTGTCCTGATTATCCTGTAACAGGGAGCCGTATATGCGAACACTGCATGTGGACGATTTTCCATTATAAACACAGCGTCTCACTGAACGAGCAAATAAACATCCACGCTGGGACTGCGTGCCAGATAAGCCTGAAGCATCAGCACGCTGAAGTGCTCAGCATCTATTCCACGGACCGTCATGAGGAAACACGCAGCTGTACAGTAAACCACAAACACGACCCAGGTATTAGATCTGAATTTAGAGGGAAGCTTAAAAATATTTTATCTTTATGTCTTCAGATTCTTCCATCCGTAGTTTTTCACATTAACGGACCATCAAACTGACACATTTTGAGTTTTGGTCTCTGAAACTGAGGCGAAACTAAACATCACAGCAGGTCACGTGACTGAGTGATGACCCCACGCTGCTGCAGTCTTTGTCTCCTATGACAGGTGACTTTAAGTGTTTGGTTGTTTTTGTAATCTAAGCAGGTGAGGCGGCCCCGCCTTTCACTACACGTGTATTCATGCCACACGTGGACAAAATCGTCTGTGGAGCATGTGGCCCTCGCCGGAAGAGCGAAGCCGCCCTCAAAAGGATAAAAAGTAAATCAAAGAGTGACGCTGGATCTCAGACCCGCGTCCGTGTGTTAGCGACAAGATCATCTCGTCTCTTCACTGAGCTTCTCGCTCTGTGACAGACTCCGCCTCCTCTCCACGGTGAGTAGCTGAGGGAGCGCCACCTCACTGCTCCGTGTCTGCGCTGTGACTCAGTCTGCTACAGGCAGGTCGTCTCTTCAGGTTGAGCTTCCTCACCTGCACAGGTAAAGCCTCCGTCAGTGTTCTTCTTTCATGAAGTGTCAGTCTGCAGCACTCTGGCGCCCTCTGCTGGATGGACAGACTTTTCTCCTGTCTGTTCCTCAACCTGCTTTCTTTTCTCCCTGACTTATGAAATTAAATGTGAACAATTAATTTTTTTTAAAAAATCCAGTGTGAGCAGTGAGAAAAATAAAAGTCCTCTTTGAGTCGGTGATGTGAAAGGTCAGTGAGTGAGGGGTCAGTGAGTCTTCCGGCTTCCTCGGAGCTCGCGGCTCTGAACCTTCAGCCGTCTGATTCTGATTCATTTCCTGCTAACATGAAGGCAGCGACCAATCAGCAGGAGCCTGTGAAATATTTACACATTCATGATTTTATTCCCTTTACATAAAAAAAGGACAGTTTACATTTTCATATGTGCAGCTTCAGCGAGCTCACAATCTGGTTTGTACAAGAACAGGCTGCAGAGCAGACGGTGGCTCTTAAAGCGGGTCAAAGGTCGGAGTTTTGAATAAAACTACGTCTGAACCACATTTAGAATTCAAACGTCATTCTTGTGATGAACAGACACAAACCAGAACATTTCCTGAGGATTCATCTAAATGCATGATGTCATAATGTCAGCTGATCAACAAGCACCCCAAAGGTTCAGTAACAGCTTTCAGTGCGTTTTCAGATTACAGAAACCAGGAAGTGAAACATGAGCCGACTGTGTGAAAGAACCAACGAGCAGCTGACAAATCTTGTTTTTCTGCTCCATCAGTGTTTTAAAACTCAAACCACCATTAAAAGGAAAAGTTTACCTTCATATCCTCCACGTTCCTCTCTGCACACATGAAGAGTAACATCAGTATAAAAGGAAAACACCATGAAGTGAAACGACATTAACACAGGAGGTTTTCCCACATGTTCACTGTAAGAAAGGCTGCAGATACTACATTTCCCATAATGCTGAGCAAATGTGACCCTGATGGGTGAAACTTGGGCGCTTTAAACTTTTTAAACGATTGAAAATTTTGTACATACTCAAAAACAAATCACACCGTCGGCTCAGCGGGGCGGAGCTATTCTGTACATTTGGGGGTTGCTTTCATCCGCCAGGTCTCTTGCCCCGCCCTCCGTGCTCGTGGTAAACACAAGCATATGTGCACTAATGGACAATCGTCCTATGATCCAGGAGCTCAAATGGAAAATTTCAGCTGTTTTTTTCTCCTTGTGGCTCTGGATGATGTCACAAAGAAAGCATCCCTAATATGGTCATCTCAGCCACAGAAGCCCCACCCAAAATTCAAAAGAAAGGTTAAAGGGGAGTGGCCAAAGCAGCTTTTTATTTTTCCACACAGAGGATAAACTGGCCCCGTATCAGATAAAGAAGGATTATTATGAACTGTGGATCATGTAAAGCTGCTCTGTTAGAGTCTAAACTTACAAAAAAAAAAAAAAAAAAAAAAAAAAAAAAAAAGACAGGAAGTGAGCAGAACAGGCCAAGATTTTTCACAATAAAACAAATTGTATGAAGTTTTCTACACGTTAATTCTGTACAATAATAAAGATCAAAAATCTGCATATATATCCATAAATATTTTAGATCAGGAGATAATCCCGAGTTCAGACGACCAGCACAGAGTCACGCCGGACCGTCCGACAAATACAAAATATTTTTCTTTGTTTTTTTACTTTTTGTTGTGAAAAAACAAAAATTAGAAAAAGTAAAAAGGTGACAAAATATCTACACTCATATTTACAACTATTAAATAACCGCTCCAAAACAAGCATAAAAAACAAAACGTTGATAAAGGCGACGGCTGACGCACGACGCAGAAACGATTTCACTGCTGTACCACAGAAAACCCAGAAGTACCAAACGAGCTGCTTTTGTTTCACTCTCAGTGGAATTTCATTGGTTTGGCTTTTTGCTGGCGATATTTTAGATGCCACACCTCGCGCCGTACGCACGCCGTCACATCTTTGCGGCTCCTGCTTCGTGCAGCAGCTGCCGGACTGACAGCTGAGAGGCTGCAGCTCCTCTGGGCTTCTGTATCTCAGAATTACGACTCACTAAAACGTGAAAAACACGCTGGCGCCGGTTAACGTCTCAGCGCTGTGCTCGGTGTCTCTGAAGGATGAACGTTACACTTGATCCTGTAAATGAGCTGAATTTATTCTTTAAAGTTTATTTCTGACGTTTACTCGGATCTTTCAGAGCATTAGAACAGACTTCCTGTTTGTACGTGAAAGAAGAAGCTCAGCTCGTCCTCTGTCTGAATTATGAGGTACAGAAGGCGGAGCTTAGGTGACAGATGTGTGGCTGTGGGCGCTTGATGGAGCAGCTTCTCCATGCTGCGTTCTCGCTGTTAAACATTAAAACGCAGCATGCACGCCGCTGTCGTTCTTACAAACATGCTGGCGTTTGTGGGACGTCCTCACGTTCAATTTGTTTTCTTGAATTTTCACCTTTTTGGAAACGGCAGGAAGCTCGACTCGTGTGCGGAGAGGAGCTTCCTGTTTGCTGGAGGAGGAACCGTTACCTGGTGCAGGGACAGTGAGGTTATACTTCAAGTCTTTCTCCAACCCTTAACCTCCGACCTTCAGACTCCTTCTGATTGGCTGATTAAGTATTCATCTGTCCGTCGGCGGGCGGGTAAAGGCTGCCTCTGAGAAGGAGAGGAAGAGGAGGGGTGGTGCTGGTGGCGTCCTCGGAGCGAGGTGTGGTTGCTGTGGTGATGGTTGGAGCTGCCGTGGGAGGAGGGGGGAGGCGGGGGTGGGTCTCGGAGCGAGGGGGGAACGGCGGACGACTTGATGGGGACGATCCGAGTGTCCATGACCTCGCAGTCGACCTGCATCATCATCTCGTAGCCCTGAGATGAGTTATAGAGGCTCTCTGAGGAAGAGGAGGGAGATGGAGGAAGAGCAGCTGGTTAATGATAATAACAGTAACCACCACCATCATCATCATCATCATCATCATCATCATCATCATCATCATCATCATCAGGACAGCTCGATCAATAAGGAGAAGAACAGCAGCTGAGCCAATGACAGCCTTTTATCTTCACCATGAGGGCGCGGCGCTCGCTGGGCCACCGTGACCGAGTCAGCTGTGCACGGCGGCGCTCGCCGAGTGATTCACAGCTGCACTGCAGCCTGTCGCGCCACAGCGTGCACACTCACCGTTTACAGACATGGCCGGCATCACCAGGGACATCTTGGGCCGGCTGGTTTTGTTGTGGCTGATGGCCGGAAGCAGGAGGTGATCCTGCAGGAAGACACGCCGTTTAACACGCACAGCTGTGAGAGCCTGCTGTCTGTGTGTGTGCGTGTGTGTGTGTGTGTGTGTGTGTGCGCGTGTGTGCGTGTGTGTGTGTGTCATACCCGTCTGAACGAGACCACGTAGAACGTGTCCTCTCTGCGGTCGATGGCGTCCAGGAAGTCGCTGTAGGTGACCTCAGGACCAGGAAGCACCTGCAGCTGACTGCAGCAGGGAGAGACTCATCAGGCTGGACAGTAACCAACATTAATGCAACAACACAGCAAAAAT
>NW_005187669.1:235638-239270 GCF_000239375.1 Pundamilia nyererei | reverse complement strand
TCCGCCAGCCTGCAAGATTCAGAAGAAGCAAAGAAACAGAAGCAGGAAGGTTTAAATACAGCTGCAGCTCCTCACATCAGCGCGAGCCACAGCACGAGCGTGGAGATCCTAACACAGACTCACCTGAGAGACTCGGAGCGGTTGAACTGCCGGCAGTCTGAGGAGGTGAAGTAACGGTCGATGTCCTGCAGAACCAGGTCCTTCACATCACTGAACACGTCGCTCAGGTTTCTGCACACACACGCACACGCACACACACACACGTTTGTTTCAGTGTGGAGAAACGGTCTGATGCAGGCGAGCTTCTGTTAAACGTGTCTGTCAGCTGATAACTGTGACAGCGTGGACACTTTCACACACACCCACTGGTGTATCAGTGGGTGTGTGTGCTGCTGTGGCGGGCGGCTGGGTGTTTGACCCCTGACCTCTCTGTGTGATAAAGCTCCGCCGACAGTCGCAGTGATGTCACAAAACGCCGACATCAGCTTCCTCTCACCTGAACTGATACGGCTCTGCGGCGTATTTCGCCTCCGCTCTCTTCCATCGCTCGTCTCCTCCGTCCTCCTCCGTCTCCGTCTTGTCCTCCACTTTGTTGGTAAGTGGCGGCGGCGCCTGCTGGTGCTGTTCGATCTCCAGCAGCCGCCGTCCTGTAAACGACACCACGTCTTCGTGCAGACCTGTCGCCAGCTTCCTGTCTGTGATGCTGTGATGCACAACAGAATGTGCTGATGAAAAGCGGCGCCGACATCTGCGGCGGCAAATATTTTCCCGACGAGTCGCAAACGATACCTGACGGGTCCGAAGCTGAAGGTCATGAAGAGGAGGATGACCATGACGCACACGGCTCTCTTGTTACTCGCTGATTCGGCGCCCTGAAATGACACGAACACGATGAGAGAATGACCCTGAACGTCTCAAGTTCTTTTGTCTCAGTTACTTCCTGTTGGTGGTTTTGGCTCCCTCAGCAGATCATTCAGTGTCGTTACGCAGAGACGCTGCGTCTCACAGAACGTTCCTCACTCAGCAGCAGGTTGAGCGACATTACGCTGAACGCCACGCTTGGCGCTCTGATGCTGCTGTCACGCATCAGATCCTTATCACAAGGCTGAGGAATGGCGTGAAGCTGAAGAGCTGAGAGGGAAAACACGAACAACCAGAACGTCCAGCTCGCAGGACTCCACCAACCGGTGTGTCCGCTGCTGTCCTGCTGCTCCCGGCGTTTACAGTTTAACAGCAGGCAGAACGGTTCACGCGCGGTTTCTAATCCTGATCCTCCATCAAACCTTTCACTCGTGTGTTGTGATGTTTCTTGGAGTCTCACCTCCTTCCCTGCCAGTCTCTCCCTCAGTGCCTGGTTCTCCTTGCGGAGCCGTTCGTTCTCCTGCTGGGCCTCCCTCAGCTGAGCCTCCAGGTTCTGCAGGTACTCCTTCTTCTTCTTCCTCGACTGGCAGGCCGACTCGCGGTTCTTTATCATCCTCTGCTGCCGCTTCAGCACTTTCATCTGAGGAGGAGGAGGTGGTCAGTGAGGGAAACAGGAAGGAGGAAGTTAAAAAGAGAGGACAGGAAGAAGAGGAGGAGCCGTGTGAAAGTTGTGTGATGTAATCCGTTCACAGGCTCAGAGAGGAATTCTGGGTACTGGCTGTAACGTCAGTGCTGTACTCACATCGATGTCGTTCGAGCTGTTGCCGGGCAAAGTCGTGGTCGCCGGGACGATGGGTTTGCTGGTGGGCGGGGCCGTGGGGCTGGAGCAGTGCTGGGGGATGCTGGGAGAGACGGGCTCCATTTTGACGATGGCCGGCGTGGAGCCGAGGCAGACGGACGGAGAGATGACGACTGGAGGAGGAAGAGGAGAAGATGAAGACGAATCCGCTCAGAGCATCCTCGACACACGAGAACTGAACACATGACTGTTTAGGAAGGTTAAAGGTCGGACTCCAGCATCCCTCATTTCCCGACTACGTTATTAAATCAGCTGCACAAAGTGAAACGCCACGAAAAGCAAAGGCAGAAATAAATTAATATATTAACTTATAATAATAAATGAAATTATTTAGATGTGAAACATAAAAGTAGATATGTATAAAAGAAACTGTGATGGGAAAGGAAATAAACAGAAGCATTAGTAAAGGAAGAAACAGGATGTTGTTACCAGGTCTGGTCTGGTCCATGGCGGGGAGGCCCTGCAGTATGAGCGCCTTGGCTGGCGTGGCGGTCTGGGGGACGGGGAGGGTGGCGACGCACACGGGTCGGGGCTGGATGGGGGGTTTGGTGCTCAGGATGGTGTTGGCCTTTAACGTGGCCGAGCTCGGACTGAGAGAGACTGAAAGAGACAAAGAGGCGGCGTCAGAGGTTAAAACGGCGCCGTTTAACAGAGGCCGCAGCGGCGCTCACAGGTCAGACTGGAACCTCGCGGCTCTTTGGTTAAACGACAGCGTGAGTGAAACCCGACGCTAAGGCTCAGCATGCAACAGGACGGAGCGCGCACGCTGCAGTTAATCCAAAGTACACAAACAGGTTTGTTAGCGTGCGTCGTTTGCATGCTCGCACAGAACAACCGGTGTGGAGGCGCTGCAGAGCTGCAGCGCTGCAGAGCTGCAGCTCTGCAGAGCTGCAGCTCTGCAGAGCTGCAGCGCTGCGTGCCGTCCACAACAGAGAAATGCTCCAAACTTTTAATGACAAACTTGATTTTAGAAGATAAACACAGCAGTTTGAGTTCAATCACTCAGAAACTTCTGGAAACATATTTCACTCAGTGATGTCCTCTCGCTGTCATGGTTACCCGACGCGTCTGACCCTGAGCAGGATTTAAACTCCACATCCTGCTGACAGAGCGCGCACGCATACAGAGGTAAGCTAACGTGACACCAGCGTGTGCTTTCATACAGCCATCACTGCCAGGATTTATAATCCAAACCCTCTGATGTTCATTAGAGACACTTTAAGGTGAGCGGCGAGCCTCAGAGTGAGTCGCTGTGGTGATGATGATGATGATGATGATGATGATACACTCGCCTTTTCTCTGCTTTCTAACCAGGATCAGGTTGCAGCAGATGAGACATTCATGTCTGTTGGGACTGACCTATTATGTTCAGGCTCCACCTCCACAGTCGCCCAGTAAACTGAGAGCTTTCCCTTCAGGCAGAGCCCAAACATGAAAGCTCGAGCGACCCGCCGACGCTCCGTTTTCCCCACAGTTCAGATAAAAGCTGCTTTGAGCTGCTGCCTTATTCACACCGGCTCTCTGAGCAGGCTTACACCTGGAAACAGCAGAGAGCCACTGAGGCAGAGCTCACACACCTGAACTCTTTCACCTCTCACACAAAGGGCCGGTGCTGTGCTCGCCGACTCGTCCACAGCTGCTTCACACTGAAGTGCAGCTCAGAGCCAAAGTTAACCAGCACGGGAACATCCTGTTTTTAGAGCGACGTGTGCAGCGGCGTGTGCAGCGGCCACGAACAAACAACACCAAGCAGAATACAATCTGCACACAGACATTCGCTCATTTTTGCAGCTCGTATGACGTCGCCTGCCTAAAAATAACTTTTATGTTTAAAGTGCAGTTATGCAAAACAAGAGACCCGACCTCCCCTATAGGTGTGTATCAGTGTGCGCGCACACACACACACACACAC
>NW_005187669.1:214363-235232 GCF_000239375.1 Pundamilia nyererei | reverse complement strand
GCTGTTACATCACTCCATGGCCATCAGCTGATCACAGCTCATTAAACTGAGAACCCTGAATCAGACTTTGAGCTCCAGACTGTCCACCACTGTGTCAAAAGGCTAAAGTCTGACCTCGGTGTCACAGCAGCTAACCAGGCGCCTCGGAGACGTTCATCTTGTTTTGGTCTGATTCTTGGACAACGGTTACATTTGATTACACGAAGCTGGAGAAGCAGGCCTGATGTTTCTGATGCTTCCTGACGTGGAGAATGACTCCCAGCCAGGGAAGCTGCTCATTAAGCTAACACTGGTCCTCTGTAGCCACACCTGGAAAACTTGCGCTCGTGCACCAATCACCAAAGCAACCAAACCACACCCAGATTTCCCATTGGCTGCTTTCAGTGGATAAGCAGGCGAGCGCTCGTACCTGTAGCCTGCGTCTGTAGCCCGCCGATGACCGCCGGGATCGGCGTCGTCAGCGGCGCCTGGAGCTGCGTCTGTGTCACCGCAGCAATCTGGGTTTGTGTTGGGGGTGCTGTTGTTGCTACGGTAACCTCCATGGACCCTAGAGGAGGCGACAGCACGTCTCCGTACATGTAGGGAGGAGTTGGAGGATTTTCGCCTTTAATGGTGATCTGAGCAGGAGAGAGAAACGAGGACATCTTTTTAACCGCCACAACAAACCCGTCTGTGTTCATTAGCTTTCTGTAATATACCCACTGACTGAGACACACCTGTGGTTCAGGTGGAGAGGCCGAGCACTCGGACTCGAGCGAGGACGTGGGCGAGGGAGGCTCTGCTTTCACCTGAAACACTGCACACGACAAACAGTGAAACCACAGGAAACGTACAAACGATCCAAAACCCCATGAAAAGAAACCCGGCAGGGACTTACACATCTCCACCGGCAGCGGCTGCGTTATTGTCATTTCGTTTTTAATGGCCGGAGCGTCAGCTTCAAAGAAAACACACACAGGAAACAGCTCATTTACATCAAACTCACACTAAACGGTGGTGGTTTAAGGTCGCCACGGTCCGCTGACCGCCATGTACCTGTGAGAAGGTTGTCGTCAAGGTGTCGCCAGGGCGACGTAGGGTTGTCAGGATCGAGGGTGAGCACGAGGTCATTGTCGAACTGAGAGAGCGAGAGAGAGAGAGCGAGAGAGAGAGAGCGAGAGAGAGAGAGCGAGCAAAGAAAGTAAACAATCAGTCCCAGCAACTGTGTGTGTGTGCGTGCGCCTGTTTAGATATCTTTGTGGGGACCAACAGCCCAAACGTGCCCGTCTTCACGAGTTTGCATGTTTGAGACTTAAAGTGTGGGGTTAGTGTCGGGGTCACAGTTGGGTTAGGCATTCATAGTTAACGGTTAGCAGATAGGGAACGCCTATGTCAATTAGATGTCCTCACTAAGATACCAAAACGAGAGTGTGTGTGTGTCTCATTATCACACCGCTGTCACCAAAGCAGCAAAGTGGGCGGAGCTGTGATCTGCAGCTACAACAACTCAGACAAAAACTTGAGTTTCTGTGAGGACGTAAATCTGCTGAAGCATGAAGCATCAGGAGCTGTGATGTGGAAACTCAATTCAGGTCAAAGGTCACAGGAAGCAGGTGATAAACATGAAGCAAACATTTCTCCTCATTGAGGGCCAAAGCAGCACGCCAAATATTTCCATCGTTATTTTAAGGTGGGACGTTTGCAGAAACTGTTTGCAATTCAGTAAACTTGTCGGTCACGTCCTGCAGATCACAGATAACAAAACACCAGGAAACATCCTGCTGAACCTGCAGCTTCAACCAGGAAGCAGCTCCGCAACACACGCCACGTCACCGCTGATCGTTAAAGTCATAACAATTATTAATCACCATCTGCAGCACTTTAAGCTCACAGCTAAACTAGCAAACACTGCATTCACAGCAGCTTGCTAACCAAAACAGTCATGTGTCAGTCTGTTTCAGAGACTTTTAATCTGAAGAACCAAAATCCAGAAAAACAAACTTTTACTTTGAAAGTTTTGTTTTTCTATTTAAAAAACAAACAAAGAAACAAACAAAGATTCTGGTGTTAAAAAAAGCTTCTTCTGCTTTTCTTTGTCTTCCTGCCTGTGCAGCTACGATGGCTGATGTAGATATTAAACATGTCTAGAAGTCTCAGCTGTTTCCCACTCTTGATGCAGCTGAAGCCACAGAGGGGAAATATTCCTTATATGGAGGTCTCGGCCACAGAAACCACGCCCTGCTCTTCAAACCTGTTTGTGGGGCAAACTCAAACTGTTCACTTCAGACAGCTTATGAACTGAGCAGCTGCAGTGAGGTCCAGTGGAAGTATAAGAAGGCTTATTTTAAACCGTCACTCATGCAAAGCTGCTGTAGTTGAGCAAAATCAATTTATCTGTTAAAACTCAAATGATCCCTACTTCAGAAATTATTTGTCCGTTTATTCTTGTACATGTTGATCTGCTGCTATCCAGGATGTGTTTGTGGGTCATGTGATAGTAGAGTGACGAATCAGGGAAGCAGTGCAGCGACTCGAAAGACCCAATCAGGCAGCGATCGCTGGGCTCAGCGTCGTCATTTTCATAAATATCAGACAGTCAAATAATGAGCTCACAGCTCTGTGAGGCTACGCAAATGTGCCCAGCGAGTCCCAGCAGGCCTGGTCCCAGAGGCAGAGCCCACACAGCCCTGCAGACTCACAGCCGTCTTCACTGCTCAGTGTCAGGCAGATGGTTTTAATGTTGCGGCTGAACACTTTGGTCTTACATCATCTGACAGTGCTGATGATCTAGGATTAGCTGTAAGTGTAGCAGCAGAGCTACACACTGGATTTCATCACCGTGTGAAAGTGCTGGTCGCAGGGTGTCGGGTTCAATGTGAGGTGAGCTTTGTGTGTCGAACGTACCGATGCGTCGTATTTCAAGCCTCGGCCGAAGTCCCCGTCCTCGCCCTCCTCCATGCTCTCACACTGGAACAGGCAGGCATCTACAGGAGACACGAGTCCACATACATGAGAGAAAACAAAACCAGCTTCAACCACGCACACACCGCGATGGTGTCAACTCTGCTTCTCCCGTCATGCTTTCCTCACACCCTGGAGTTTGAAGCCACATGCTGTCAGAGCAGCACTCTAAAACTCTGCATGTGATCTTTACTTTTTATGAATCCTCCAGATCTCTGCACAGGATTTGTGACAGAAGGACAGCAGCAGGTTTAAAGATGGAGGTGAGACCTGCTGTGATGGTTTGGAGACAGGAGGCGGAGCTGAAGTGTGAGCAGATGGACAGGACTAGAAATGAGTCCATCAGCTCAGCCGGAGACGGCGTAAAGTATTCGAGTATCCCAGAACTCGAGCTCAGAGATTTTAAAATGATTTACTGACTAATACAGGATATTTTTGTGATTAAGAAAGATTAAATGTCCTGATAGCTGGAAGCTGCAGAGTGCCCCCTTGTGGACAAACTATGCACCATTAACACACAGCAGGGCTGAATGGTGTTTCTCATGTCTCCTCTTACTGTTTTGTCATGTTTATAGATGCTGATACCATTTTATTTTCTAGAAGCTGATAAATACACACTGATCTGTGGATAATAATAGCAGAGTTTCTCTTACCAACAAAATAAAAAACCTAAACTTTTTACACACAGAAGTTTGTATTTGATGACTCCGCCTCCTGTGCTGCTGTGTGCATACATACAGCATGCATGCACTTTGGTCAGAAATAGCTGAGTTTTACACGTTATTGTCCTTTATAAGCGTCTCTTGTTCTCAGGTGTTTTCACTCTTCCTGCTGCTGCTCTGACCCACTTCTCTCAGGGGGATCATTAAAGTTTCATCTAATCTCAGGTGAGATTAGATGAAACTGGGCGCTATAAATTCTTTGGTCTAACAGCTACAATAAAACGGGTTGTAAACCTACTTCACTGTTTAACAGGCAGGTAAATCCTGGAAACGTGTTTTTTTATTTAAAAATGTTAACATAACAGAGAGAGCTACATCTACAGCACGGCTGTTCTATCTGACTGGTTATCCATGACATGTTATTCTAACAAAGGGAACAGCACACCCTCCACCTGCATCCACCTGCCTACACCACCTTTCTCGGGGTTATTGTGAAGCTGGAGATAAGAGGAGGCTGATGAGGTTTTTTTAACCAGTTTCCAGCAGATATCGCGATAACAGCGTGCGCTGATCACGACAGTCGTGACAGCCCTCTTCCTCCCCCTGACCGCGGCTCGAGCTTTGCCCTGAAACATGTCAACAGTACGCGGTTTAATGCGGGTTTTTAGCGGGAATGGGGGAACAACACGCAGAGGGCGAAGTGTGCGGTTAAATTAAAGCAGCTCACGTTTCCAGCCAACGTGTTGAACACACACCGGCGCGTCCGGGCGAGCAGGCTGAAGGAGGAAGCGCGTGCACAGGACAGCCCTGCAGTCGCGTGCGCTCTAACGCAACCCAAAAATCATCATATACGAATATATTTGACCAGTTCTGTCGTGAACACAGATGTCACGGTGAGAACAATAAGCGCCGAAGACGCTCCGACGACCCCGTTTGCGTCGCCTCGCCTTCTCGATGCATCCACACCCCCGCTATCACGTCAGCCTCCTCTGAATGCTTCAGCCTCACCCTTAATGCTTCAAAATGCTGCCTCACCCCAGTCTTCGCTCGTCAGCAGGTTATCCGCGAAGAAGCGGCTGTCCAAGTCCGACAACAGATCCGTACTCATCGCCCCGCAGGCGGTGTGTTTGAAGAGCAGGAGGCTCGATAGCAGCTAGCTAAACAAACAGACAGATTACCGCCTCCAGCGTCCGCATCAAGATAGCTGGGCGGTGTGACGTAAAGATATCATTTATAATTCAAACTAATCAAATATATATTTGCTCTAAATTCCCTTATTTATGTCAACTTTCTGTATCCTCTTGAACTGTAGGTCCTTGCCTTTTACGTCGCATATGACAGCACAAGGAAACGCTTCTTTTGGGCAGAGCTACCGCCCACGTCTGCTAGAGAAGCCAATCACAGCACAGGGATGTGTGATTGACTAAATATTGGGCCAATAGGAGAATTCAGAGACTACTATTGGGTTGCCAGGGAGCCTATCGTTGAGAAGAACAAGTGAGGAAGGGCTTTAAAGGTGATTCGGTCCAATCGAATTGTCGTATTTTGATTGACATGTGTAGCAAGCCAGTGAACGCTAGGAATGTCAGGGTTTGACAGGCAAGGGGAGCCAATCACGGGTTAGAAGTAGAAAAACAGTTTTGGTGAACTCACGTGGATCCAGGCAGAGAGATGTGATTTCTGCGTTATGTCCAGTTTGTGGGCGAATTTAAGAAGAAGCCGGTGTGCACACACAAACAAAACAATCCGCGTGGTAGTAAACGATGCTAGCGGGGCTGGCATGGGGCTCTCATTTTTAGTTTTGGGGATGAAGCGTGGGAGTCGTTACATAACAGTGCAGCGTGAGTGGGGACAAAGCGAAAGCGGCAGCTTGCAGCCCCTCACGAGGGTTTTGTTTTTATTAATCACGGGGAGCACACCTGAGGATGGCGCAGGTGCTGCGCGCTGCAGGGGGAAGTTTTAATGAGGAACTCGGAGAGCTGCAGCTGCTTTCCGGTGTACTGCTGTGGCTTTTATGTGGAAGGTGGAGCACAGCGCCTCCTAGTGACGCACTCGGAGAGTTAATAAAAATAAATAAAAGTTTCCAGCTGTAAAATAAAATGGTGTGTGAGCAGACATGTCAGGTGATCACAGGTGTGCTGTGATCTGCTGCAGACAAACAGGAATTTCAAAAACATGTTTTTCTGTTCCTGGATTTTCCTGTAAGGGACTGTTTCAAGGTGAAAATGGGACTAAAACACGGAGACTTTCACAGGACCAAGGTCAGTGTGACAGCACAGACCAAACACATGCACCTGGTTTTGTTGTCGCACTAAACTAACCCAGCGGTCTAACCTGTGCTGTGCACTGAAGGTCTGTGGTGAGTGAGCTCATGTGGTTTTCTGAGAGCAAATGAACGTGCACGCTCTATTTCACAGCTCGGACTATTGAAACCTTTAAACGTGCAAATGACTGACAGTCACATCACAGTAATTTTGTTGATGAATGAAATCTGGTGCAGCAGAAACGATGTATCCATTATTATAATCAAAGAATCCTAAATTTAAGAGTCTGAAAACATGGTGGTAGATGCTTCCATAGTGGAACAAGGTTTCAAAACTCTACTTGGACTAAAATGATTCTACACATGCAGCTTATACAAGTATGTCCTGTAGATCACTGAGATTAAAGTTGGTAAGGTTATGATTCATAATAAGCTCCTGGATGCAGAGTCACGTGACTTGGTTTTCTGCTTCACTTTGTTGAGTAGAAATCTTTGTGTTTCTTCAGTTAATTGCTGGAAAACCAGACTCAGTCAAAGAATCAGGACAGTGTCCAACCCCGAGATCTGTGACACCAACAGAAACAATTGTACATATGTGTGTCCACCTTTAGTGTCACGCTAACACTGCACACTGTGTTTTGTTGTGGTTTAGATGCTATGTATAAAAAGAGCTCACACCAGAGACCTACATATGTGACCTCAGAGTTCCTGTTGTCGGCCTTTCGTGAATCATTTCCGTCCATCCTGACATGAAGGTGAACATCATCTGCAGTCCTATTGTCTTCATTCTTGGCTCTAATGTCACTAAAGGTAAGAACTTTGCACATTTACTGAAACCAAACAGTTTAATCTGCTCCTTGTTTCACTGTTTTCATGATGGTCTGTGTTAAACTGTGAGCTCTTGGTTTGTACTGGCGGACTCTATGTCCTCTCGCTGCATCGGGCAGGTAAATGGTCAGAGTCTTATTACGAATTCTGTGTTTGCAGGTTTCATCCATGAAGCCGTTCAGGAGAATCAGCAGGTCATTCTGAGCTGCCGTCGCTCTGTAAGGGGCAAAGTGACGTGGAGCAGAGAGAGTGCTGGAAGGCGGGTCGGTGTACTTACAGCTTACGGTTCCTGGAACACGAAACACGATGATGGATTTAAACATTACAGTGTGTTTGCAGACAAGTCCCTGTACATTCAGAGAGCTGCCGTCTCAGACTCGGGGACAGCTGACCGTGATCCCATCAGGTAACATCAAACCCTTTTATTGAGGACGTGTAATTATAAAATGAGAAGGGGGAAAGAGTCCTTGTTGTGGTTTGTATATTCCAGCTGTGCATTATGCCTCCTTTATCTCTGACAGGATAGACCTATGTATCCTTGGATGTTGCTCCTCCTCATTCATTTTAGGAAATAAGACATCCTTCAGCATGAGGCAAAAAAGGGAAATACACGAGGTGGCCGAGAAAAGCAGCGAGCGAAATAAAACAGGAAGTGGAAACAAAGAAACTAACACGTGCAAAGAATGGCTGGGGGCGAGTGGGGGAGGGTGTACTTTACTATTCAGTTGTGATACCAGATGTTTTTGTTGCACATCACATAATTCATGTTGTGACTGCTGTTGTCTCCTGGTTCCACGGTCATTCAAAAACACTTTGATACCTCAAACTGCTGTTTCTGCCTCCTGACAAACTGTGGAGCTGGAAGGAAAAAGGCACCTCCACCACCCCAACTGCCCCCTCCTCCACCATCCACACCTCCACCACCTCCACCTCCAGCTCCACCACTCTTACCAACTGAATGGACAGCAACAGTGGTAACAATGGTAACAACAACAACAGAACTGCCACCACCAGGTATGATAAGAATTAAACCACTGACAGCTCCAGCAGACAAATCCTGGTGTGGTGGATGAGGCTCTGATTCCAGATGTTTCTTTGTCTTCCAGCTGCTGATCAGCTGTGTCACATGACTGTCCGCACACTGATCGGACTGCTCTGCTTCATCATCATGATCAGCATCCCTGCTGTTACCTGGAGGAAAGGTGGACGAGCTCAAAGAGCCTCTGTGCTCTCATCATCACTGTTTTCAGACTCATTGAAGTTTAACATGATTCAGCTTTAGTGCAGATGTTTGTTGGTTTTCTAAGGTGCTTTGTGATCATCCAACATCATTATATTCATTTCTGTCTCTTGCAGCTCGACGGGTAGAGAAACAGAGGAGAGACAGAGGAGCAGAAAGCGGCCCGTGATCCTCCATCACACAGAAACAACAGCCGTACAGACTGAACTGGGATCAGATCATCGTCATCCAGCCACACAGCAAACAGCCAGTCTGAACTTCAGAGTGACGACAGATTCTTCAGCATGTGATCCAGACCTTCAGTACATGTAAAGTCTTTGCTGCTCTGCCCTCTCAACGTCCTGCAGCTCAACAGTTTCTCATTTCTTTGTCTTTGCTGTTTCTGGAGCTGTGCTGTATTTAGTCAACAGGCATTAAAAACACGTTAGAAGCTCAGTTAATTTTACATGTGTTACATTCACTGTTTTGCAAATAGAGTGAGTCCATTTTTGATTTGAGTTGTTTGAGTAAAAAAGTAAATTTACTTTACTTTTTAAGTTCATTCTGCTGACAGGGGGCTTTACAAACTCAGATGGGTTTACAAACAGTTTAAGATCAAACTTGCTCCATATCTGTTTAAACTGTGCAACCATGCATACAATGTGGGCACCTTACCACCAACATTGAATGAAGCAGTTATTACTGTACTCCCCAAAAAAGGTAAAGTCTTGGAGGAAGTGGGATCATATAGATCTATCTCTTTATTAAATTTGGATCAGAAAGTCCTGGCTGCAACACTACACAGCAAAATCTCCAGTGTTAAATTAACACTTTTGACAGTGTTATATGTTTAAAAGTAACCTAGTCAGTTTTGAAGATCAACAATGGCTGACACTGAGCAGTGCTGATTTTCTAACACTGGAAGTTATTTTCCAGTGTTAGAAAATCAGCACTGCTCAGTGTCAGCCATTGTTGATCTTCAAAACTGACTAGGTTACTTTTAAACATATAACACTGTCAAAAGTGTTAATTTAACACTGGAGATTTTGCTGTGTAGCGAGTAGACTCAGTATGGTGATAGATAAACTGGTACATTCAGATCAAACAGGCTTTATACCAGATAGGAGTTCCTTTAATAATCTAAGGCATCTATTTAATATAATTCACTCCTCTAAGGTGCAACAGGATCTACTTATACTCAGCTTACATGCCGAAAAGGCACTTGATCATGTGGAGTGGCCCTATCTCTTTGCTGTCTCAGAGAAATTTCAATTAGGACAAGATTTGGCCCCTTCGCCGGTTACAGGACCAACTGGGGAAAAAGTGAAGTATTGCCCATCAAATCTGAAAGTAGTGAGTGGCTTACATCTCTACCATTTAAAATAACTTGTGAAAAAATTACATATCTGGGCATCTCAATAACAAGAAAATGTAGTTCACTAGTGAAAGAAAACTGTCTCCCTCTACTGGAGAAGCTAGAAAACAACATCCAGTTTTGGAGGACGCTCCCTATCTCATTTATAGGAAGAGTGAACTCAGTAAGGTCTTTCTCCCGCAATATCTGAAATGTCCCGATTTTTTTGCCCAAATCTTTCTTCAAAAAGTTGGATGCCATTATTATGTCGTTTATATGGAACTGGAAAACGCATAGAATAAAGAAAGAACATCTTTGTAAAGGCCTTGGAGGACTTGCACTGCCTGCATTATTACTGGGCATCAAATTTAAGAATAAGTTCCCTCTTACTTGACGATACAGCGTTATTCCCCCACGGTCTGCAGCACTGCCTTCCTTACTGTGTTGGTGGAATATTACTTCTAGTCCCTTGACAAGTGCACACTATAACTATAACCAGAGATCCATACCACCACTATCGATGAGTATGTTACAGCTTACCCCTCTTTCCTTCCATCATGTGCAGACGGAGCTTTCAACGTGTGGCAGGAACTGGGAATTCGTAAATTAAAAGACTTGTATTCAAACGATGCCTTCATGTCATTTCAACAGTTAACAGATAGATTTGGACTACAGCGCAGCCATTTTTTTAGATATCTTCAACTACGGAATAATATCCGCACACGTCGTCCGACACCTTGGATGGAAGCCTTAGTGACAGCCGGGGTCCGAACAGAGAATCTCATTATTCTATGACGCACTACAGGAGATGAGTGCACCTTCAACTCATTCATCCAAAAGGAATTTGGGATTTCCCTATCGGAAGATTTTTGGCTTTTTATTAATTCCCGTCACTGCCTAATTCAGTATAAGATTGTACACAGGTTACATTACTCAAGGGAAAGACTTCACAAACTGTACCCAGACTGCTCCCCCCTCTGTGAAAAACGTATGACACATTATGGAAATGCACTTTGTCCGAGGCTTCAGGGTTTTTGGTGACATCTTCACCTGTCTGTCTAATATTCGTAAAACCAAGATTGATCCAAATCCACCAGTAATTATCTTTGGGATCTCCAAAGAAGCACAAAGCTTACAACATGCTCAAAAAAGTCTTGTGGGAGTCATGGAAAGGTCGCTAGAAAAACCGCAACCACCAAGTACCCGCAGAGGGTCAGGCAAGTCCTGAGGAGTCAGCTGTACGATAAGAACAAGACCCGGGCCATCAACACGTACGCCCTGCCCGTGATCAGGTACCCTGCTGGGATAATAAGCTGCCCAAAGAAGGAGATAGAAGCCACTGACATCAAGTCCAGGAAGCTCTTGACCATGCATGGAGGGTTTCACCCCAAGTCCAGCACCCTGAGGCTGGTTGGTTAGTTGTTGGTGGTACTAATGTTCACGATGCAGCAGCTGCATCTATTTTCCTCTCTCAGCTTTTCAGCTCCACCTTTTCGACACTTCTTCCACGAGGGCTGAGTGGGCATGTGTGACTCAGGCAGGTGTTGATGATGCCGTGCTTCCTTTTCACATTCAGCTACACCGTCTGGACCGGCAGCCTTGTAATTTGGATTTCATCACTATGGCCAAATTAATTATCACAATTATTTTCATCAATATTTGATTCCAATTATTTGTTACAATAATTATAGATTTTATTGGCAAAATATTACGGTGCTGTCTCATAGACGTAAGCCTGCTTTCACAGCCATGCTGTGCTGCTTTCCTGCTGTTAGACAAATTCTATTCAATTTCATTGTAGCAACAAATCACAAGAGCAGGCACCTCAGCATGCTCTGTATGGTAAGATAAAGACTACACTAATACAGAGAAACCATCTGGGGCCGAGAGGAGGAAGACAGGACAAAGACACGCTGTGAAGACTGCCACAGATTAAAAATAACTAATGCAGAGAGGTCTATAAATACATAGTGACTGAACAATAAACTCCCAGTGCATCATGGGAATCTCCCAGCAGCCTACAGCTATATGTTTTGAGAGCAAAGTGCTGATATGGTACTACAAGGTCATTAAGATAAGATGGGCCTGAATATTCAATATCTTGTGTGTGAGGAGCAGGTTTCAGTGCACCTGCATGATCGATGTGCCACACAGCTGAGGAGTCCTCTCTTCGTCTTCTGCTGTTGCAGACATTTGAATTCTGTTGTATTCTTTACTTGTGCAGACTAGACGGAGGAAACGTCACACTGCATGTGTCTGATGGCAGTTCACACATCTTCTGTATGCGTCTAAGAAGACACTGTGGTGTGCTGAGGACCTGCAAACACGACCGCACAGTTCCTGTTTTCAGCTTAAAGTAAAAATAAGACATGAGTCAGTTTGAGTTAGCAGAGCTGCTCTTTGAGATATTAAATAAGAAACAAAAGCATCCACGAACTTTAGTTTAGCTGAGTTGTGGATGGACAGGTTTTTTTGACCTTGTATATAAAGCACCTCTTTGTCTGTGGTTACGTGTGGGCAAACCACACGTAACCACAGAGTTCCTGCTCTCAGCCCGAAGTATTAGCTCAGATGCTAATCTGAGTACAGAACGATGGTGACAGTGAACATCTCCTGCTGTGTTGTTATAGGCTCTCACTGTCATGGTCTCCGCGCCCGGCCGGCGGCACAGGGCTACATGTGCTGTTTGGTTCTCTCTCTCTCTGCCTGGGCGGAGCTCACTGTGGGCTCCGCCCTTGGCCCACACACCTGTCAACAATCAGCGGTCATCACCTGGAGCACTATTTGAGGCTGGAACACAGATCCTCTCGTCGCTGGGTGGTTGTACTACAGACGTTAGTGTTTCTCCCAGCGCTTGTGACCCTGTGATTCGTGTGTGACTTCCCTCTCTTCTGCGACAGACTCCCCGTATGACCCCCCAGTCGTGTGAACGTGTGTGAGTTTGGGCAAGAAGACGTGAGCGAGTGTGAGACAGCTTCCCCTCCACTGTATATATCGTGCACTGGTGCTGTGAATAAACTGTTTTTTGGAGACGCCTACGGCTCTGCGCTTGAGTTCCTACTACCAGACACTCGCACTCACTGGGCTCACTGCATTTTGTCTTTTGTGTTTAAATGTGTTTGTAAGATTTAATCTATGAAGTAACTGAGGAGAAGCAGGACATTGTTCAGAGGGTAATGTTTAGTTTAATGTCTAAACACGATGTGTAAGATATGTCCTCTGACTGTGCCGACTGCAATCCAACATTAACTATGTAACATGGGGGAGGCTGCGAGCTGTCTCAGCCTCCTGCATCAGCTGGGAGCTCGAGCGAGCGTATCCAGCCGGCCACAAACTCCACGTCGCTCCTGAGCACGCTGCGCGTCCAGCACAGCTGCAGCTAGCTCTGTCTCACCAGAGGTTTCCACACCATCTGGTCCATTTGCGTCTCCGCCCGACCGGTCATCAGCGCCCTGTCCCACTCTGCTCCTGGGTCTCTGCTGCCATCAGCCAGTTTCTGGTGCAGGTTTCTTTAAAGCCTCTTTGTGTTTCAGAAGTCACACTTCCCTGAACGCCTTTAGCACCAACACTGTATTTGCACACGTTCATGCGCACAAAACAGGAAACACTATTAAAAGACAGTGAGAGGTGTTAAGGCCGTTCCTAAATAACTCCTGATCCTCTTCTCATGAAGAAAAGATGAAGTCAGAGTTTAAATCTTTTCTGTCTGTATCAGGATGGCAGCAAACATCTGCTGCTGTCTTTTTGCCTTTCTCCTGAGCTGTAAAGTCACTGCAGGTAAGAACCGTTTACATTCATTCTGAACATGTTGACCTAAATGTTTAAACTTGTTCTTTACACCTTAATGATAAGTTTGCATATTGAAGCCTGTGTCAGTGGTGTGTGGTGCAGCTGATTTAATTTAAAAAACCTCAGTAAAGATTGAATCTTAATCCAGCTGCAGCCAAATGTTCACTTGTATTTTTATGATATTGTGTTTTGCAGGTTTGATGCATGAAGTGGCTGAAGAAGAGCGCTCCGTTGTTCTGAGGTGTCCTCTCTCCGAGGAGCGCAGAGTGACGTGGAGCAGAGAGAGAAATGACAGCAGAGAGGAGATCCTGACAGCCGATGGCGGACGTTTAATAAGACACGATGACATCACCAAGCAGTACACTGCATACGACGACCTGTCGCTCTACATTTACAGAGCTGCTGTCTCGCACTCGGGAACCTACTTCTGTGACGATAAAGCTGCTGTGGCGCTCACAGTGATCCCGTCAGGTGACGTCAAACTTATTCGATTTTTCAGTCTTCAGTTGGGTTTTTCCCAACATGATCTGGATATTTTCTCAGTGCTGAGGTCATAACAGTCTCTGAGTCAGATGTTGCTCACATCTGAGCAGTCAGTGTGGGTCAGAGGTTAGCTTAGCTTCCCCGCTGATATCACCTGCTGGGCCAAAACTGGCTGCACTGGTGCAACTACAAAAACTGATAAATGGTTAAGAAATGACACGATGTCTTCTCCACATACCGAGAATTATTGTTATAGTAGTAGTTTATTATTAGGAAAGCCTGCTTTTCAAAAGAAACCCTTATGACGTTGCATCGTTATGTAAATTTCCTGTACATCTAAATTTGCATAATGAACGTTGGCTCACTGGTGTGGCTCTGCTGGTGAGCAGGTAACATGTGCCGCACGGCCCAAGTGTAGCTGCGTGTCTGCCACAAAAAGCATCTGAAACAGCACAGAGTAGAAACGCTTTGCCTCTCTGACCGTTACATCAGCCTAGGCTTATCAGAATCAGAATCAGAATCAGAATGGGGTTTATTGCCAAATGTTGAGCAGGTTTACAACATTAGGAAATTGCTGCGGTGCTTCAGTGCAAACATGGTGTCATGAATAACACTTAAATAGACATGGAAAAAATACACAAAATGCACAACACGCTGCAGTCTCTGTTTGTCCCTGATAGTGGCTCCAGCGTACCACACGGTGATGGAGGAGGTGAGGATGGACTCGATGATTGCAGTGTAGAACTGCATCATCGTCCGTGTTGGCAGGTTGAATTTCTTCAGCTGCCTCAGGAAGTACATCCTCTGCTGGGCTTTCTTAATGACCCTGAACTCAGGTCTGAATATGTGAGGTCATGTGACCATGTTTCTCTGTCTCTCGAGAACATTTCATTTTGTTTAGAGAGGTGCACTGAAGGTGGAAGACAGGAGTGGCAGAGAAGTGAGGGTGGTGCGACTCATGTATAAGAGCAGAGAGACGGGTGTGAAGGTGCAGGTGGGATTACATCAGGGATCGGCTTTTAGCTCCTTCCTGTTTGCAGTGATGGAAAGACTGACAGATGAGGTCAGGCCGGAGTCTCTGTGGACTCTGATGTTTGCAGACGACACTGTAGTCTGCAGTGAGAGCCTGGAGAGGTGGAGGAGAGCCTGGAGCAGGTGGAGGAGAGCCTGGAGAGGAGAATGAAAGTCAGAAGACAGACCGAATGCATGTGTGTGAACCTTAGACAGGTGCTGACCCCGTAATGTTCATGTTTACTGTGCACAGGAACAATGAGACTCGCTGTTGTCGGGGGGAGGAACGTCACCCTGAGATGCCCTCATGCTGGTCGAAGATCAGGAAGTCCATCGTGGAGCAGAAGTTTTGCTGGAAAACAACAGATAGTCTGCCCTCATGCTTCCACTGTGGGCCAGATGTTGATTATTCCAGATGTTCAGCTTGCTGACTCCGGACTGTACCACTGTAATGGAAAACCAGCTGCTTATCTAAAAGTGATCAAGGAGGAGAAATCTGACAGCGGTGAGAATAAGACAGTGAATATAAAATATCTCATGGTAGTGACCTTGGGGCGGGGTGTGGTTTGTGGCTCAGCTGCCTGGGAGGGGTGGAGCAATGGATTCAGGGTGTGGTGTCAGGGGAGGTTTACTCACACACGTGACCTAATTATCCAATCATGTTGCTGGGACCTGAGATACCTGTGTGTGACACAGAAGGAGGGCAGCTGGAAAATAAAAGACATTTAAAAAGTGCAACTCTGCTTGGCCAGATGGCCATGCAGCGGCCATGCAGCGGCCATGCAGCAGCCATGCAGCAGCCATGCAGCAGGAGCAGCCTCCAACCTGCGATGTGACCTGAAAAAATCTGAAATGAGAGGAGGGTCAAGTATGAAGGAACGTGTCACGGTCCTGGGTCGGTGACCCAGTGTTTTGTGTTTTTGAATTATTATATAGCTTTTGAGTTCATGATTTATCCCCGCTCGTCTCCCAGTTTCTCTCAGGAGAGCATCTGATCTGTCAGGGCTCTGTGTGCAGGCGCAGGGAGAGGAGGACCCTGAATACAACTCCAAACCTCAGCTTTATTGCTGGCACGGAAACAAAACATGAAGTGAACACTGAATACTGTCACAGGCATAATCTGATGGTACGACGCGACACAGGAGGGAGACACAGCTGGGAGGGATTGGACTAACGAGACGGGGAGCAAAGCTGCACACACTAACATAAGACAGACTTTCACAATAAAACAGGAAACCACTAAACAAAGACGCAGACACGACACAGAGAGACAGACTACACACTGAACTAAACCTGTGATAAACATGAGAACACAAAAGCTAAGAACCTAAGAAGTCTTTCCGTTGGTCTGAGGGTGGTACCCAGAACTGAGGCTGACCTGGTCCCCTAAAGAGCAAAATGACTTCCAACCCTGTGATGTGATCTGGGGTCCTCTGCTGGAGGAGGTGATCTTGGATTGAGCTTTTGTGGCGCTTGAAGATGAAGCGACCAAAAGTTTAGCGGTTTCAGTAGCTGTGGGGAGTTTGTCCAAGGCTATAAAGTCAGTGGCTTTGGAGAATCTATCAATTACAGAGAGAATTACGGATTTACCTGCCGAGATGAGCAAACTGGTGACGAAGTCCAGACAGATGTGTGACCAAGTGCAAGAAGGTATGGCTAATGGCTGCAGTAGTCTGGTTTTGCTCCTGGTGCAGGTCTCGCAGGCGGAGACGTACTCCCGCGCACGTTTCCCACCAGAAGTGGCGCTTCGGTAAGGCGATGGTTCAACCTGCTCTGTGGTGACAGGAGAATTTAGATATGTGAGTCCGAACGTGGGAACAAAACGGCGATCTGGAAGTTGGAGGAGGTCAGGGTTAGGGGAGCGCATCTGTAACCGGAAGGTCGCCGGTTCGATCCCCGGGCTCTCTGTCCTGGTCGTTGTGTCCCTGGGCAAGACACTTCACCTACCGCCTGCTGGTGTTGGTCAGAGGGGCCGATGGCGCGATATGGCAGCCTCGCTTCTGTCAGTCTGCCCCAGGGCAGCTGTGGCTACATCTGTAGCTGCCTCCACCAGTGTGTGAATGTGTGTGTGAATGAATAGTGGCATTGTAAAGCGCTTTCGGTGCCTTGAAAAGCGCTATATAAATCCAATCCATTATTATTATCATCCCGTAGAGCCTGCCGGATGCTCTCCTCGATTCTCCAAGCAATGAAGGCCATTCGACAGAAAGCTGGGAGCACTCTATCCCAAAAAGTTGATTCTGTTCATCTGGACGTTGTGTTGTCAGTGGCAGAAACATTTTATCATCATCCAGGTGACTTCTTCAGCCTCGGCTGAAGAAGTCACCTGGATGATGATAAAAAAAAACTTTATAAACAGGACATTTGCATAATAACTGAAACTAGCACAACTGAATGAACCATGGGCTGTGAGGTCAGTGCCTGGATCATTAACATGTGGTTGTCCTTCTCTCCTGGATCAGCTGGAGCTTTCTTTAGGAGCCTTCCCAGCTTTGACAAAAGTCCAGCTGGGATAACCACACTTACTCAGGGCCTTCTTGATGTTCTTCTGCCTCCCTGGCTGCTGTGTCAGTGGGGATGGTGTTCGCTCTGTGTTGCGTCCTGATGACGCCCAGTTTGAGCTCCAGTGGATGATGAGAGTCAAACCTTAGATACTGATCAGTATGTGTAGGTTTACGGTACACGTCAGCTTGTAGATGTCCCCCACTACTGATGGAAATCTCACAGTCTAAGAAGGCTAACCTGCCCCTGTTCATATCCTCCCTGGTGAATTTGATGTGTCGGTCCACCGAGTTAATGTGATCCGTGACATGTGGAACGTCCTGAGATTTGATTGTCACCCAGGTGTCATCCACATACCTGAACCAATGGCTTGGTGGTGTTCCAGGATATGAGAGACAAAATGAGTAAAAAATTTTCATTTTTAAAGAATTTATTTGCAAATTATGGTGGAAAATAAGTATTTGGTCGCCTACAAACAAGCAAGATTTCTGGCTCTTACAGACCTGTAACTTCTTCTGTAAGAGGCTCCTCTGTCCTCCTCTTGTTACCTGTATTAATAGCACCTGTTTTTGCTCGTTATCAGGATAAAAGACACATGTCCACAACCTCAAACAGTCACACTCCAAACTCCACTATGTCCAAGACCAAAGAGCTGTCAAAGGACACCAGAAACAAAATTGTAGACCTGCAGCGGGCTGGGAAGACTGAATCTGCAATAGGTAAGCAGCTTGGTGTGAAGAAATCAACTGTGGGAGCAAGACCACTGATAATCTCCGTCGACCTGGGGCTCCATGGAAGCTCTCACCCCGTGGGGTCGATCACATGAACGGTGAGCAAAGATCCCAGAACCACACGGGGGGCGCGAGCGAATGACCTGCAGAGAGCTGGGACCAAAGTAACAAAGGCTAACGAAGCCGCCAGGGACTCAAATCCTGCAGTGCCAGACGTGTCGCTCTGATTAAGCCGGTGCACACCCAGGCACGTCTGAAGTTTGCTAGAAAGCATTTGGATCCAGAAGAGGACTGAGAGAATGTCATATGTTCAGATGAAGCCAAAATAGATCTTTTTGCTAAAAAGTCTAATTGTTGTGTTTGGAGGAGAAAGAATGCTGAGTTGCATCCAAAGAACAGCATACCTGCTGTGAAGCATGGTGGGAACATCAGGCTTTGGGGCAACAGTGCAGAGGTGGGACCAAGTCATTGTTTTGCAAGTCTCATGTAAGTCTCAAGTCTTTATCCTCAAGTCAGAGTCGAGTCTCAAGTCACTGTAAAAGTCCGAGTAAAGTCACAAGTCTGAAACTTTTGAATTTCAAGTCTTAAAAAGAAAAAGAAAAAAGCATGTTGCAGTTATGCTAAATGTAAATATTAGACCGTGTGATTTTTAAATCTGTGTTTTTCTCAACACATGACAAAATAGTGAACTTAGAAAATATACACAAATTGTGAAATTGCACCTCTTTAAAATGCAGCTCAATTAAACCTAGCTCCAAGAATAGTTTTCACCGACAGTTCTGAGATAAGCTGCATGTTATTCTTGGATGCGGTTGTAGGACCGGCTTTAAAATCACATGACAAAAATATCATACATATTAAAAAAAACTGTATCACCAACGTAGCCTGGACAACATTTGCCAGTTAGATGAAGTCATGAAGCCCCGCCTACCGTTCTTTATGCAACTCCAACTGCTGGAAGTTGTTCCATCTCTGTCTGTGATTCTCTGCTTGCATGTTTTGCATATTGCGTTTCGGTTTTTTGTTGACTACTTCATAGTTTATGTACCTGGAAAAAATAACATTTTTGAGCGTTTTTTTTCTTCTTAAAAAAAAAATCTGGTTAATTTGATTGGCTGTGCTACAGCTCACGCACACATACGTACGGAGTGTGGTTGGAATAAATGAATCAATGAATTGAATTAATGATGCACACTTTCTATATAATATGCATGTTAAATTTTATATTTGGGGTGAAATATCAAGTCTTTTCAAGTAAACCGGTTCAAGTCCAATTCAAGTCCCAGGTCATTGGTGTAAAAGTCCAAGTCAAGTCACAAGTCTTAGAACATTTTTTCAAGTCAAGTCTAAAGTCATAAAATGAATGACTCGAGTCCAAGTCATGTGACTCGAGTCCACACCTCTGCAACAGTGTGTGAAAACCTCGCTAAGACTTACAGGAAACATTTGACCTCTGTCATTGCCAACAAAGGGTATATAACAAAGTACTGAGATCAACTTTGGTTACTCACCAAATACTTATTTTCCACCACGATTTACAAATCAGTTCTTTAAAAATGAGACGATGTGATCTTTGTCCTCATTTTGTCTCATAGTTGACGCATACCTGTGATGGAAGAACTCTCTCATCTTTTGAAGTGGGAGAACTTGCACAATTGGTGGCTGACTAAATGCTTTTTTGCCCCACTGTAGCTGTGGCGTAGTGTGTTTGTTCACAGAAAAGTAATTTTCACTTTCCAGTACAGACACAGTTTTGTTGTTGTCGGTAGTCAACAACAAATCCTGAGGAAATATTAACAGGAAACATTAATATTCATTTCCTATAAAAAGACTCTGAGATGTGCAGAAGATGTGCGTGTAAACCACACAGTTCCTGTAAACCACACAGTTCCTGTAAACCACAAAGTTCCTGTTCTCAGCAGAAACAGAAGCCTGGGTCAGCTGTTGCAGTTATTTCAGTGCATCAGGATGTGGGTGAACATTTGCTGTCTTTGTGCTTTTATTCTGGGCTCTGATGTCTCTGCAGGTACAGGCTTCTAACACTCCGCCTTTCATGTGTAAACAGATAATTTGGTATTGTTAGATATTTTCATAGATTATGTTTCACAGATTTAATCTATAGAGAAGCTGAGGAGCAGCAGCCCATCACTCTGCCCTGTCCTCGCCCTCAGGGCAACGTGACCTGGAGCAGAGAGACAGAAGGGAGGAAAGTTATCATACTTACAGTTTTTAATGACGGTGTAATGAGACACGATGATCCAGGAGAACATTACCATGCATTCGTGGATAAGTCACTGCACATTCGTGGAGCTGCTGTCTCAGACTCTGGAACATACCTGTGCAATAACGAAACGGCCGCAGAGCTGAGGGTGATCCCGTCAGGTAACGTCAAACTTTCACTTCCCTTTTTCTGTTTTTGAATCTTAAACCCACACGTAATATTAGAATCGTTTTCTGTTGACATGTCCCAGAGAGGATGTGAATAACTGTCCTCTTCATGACGTGATGCACTTTAGAAAGCGCTGTTACAAAGGTAGATTTTCACTTCATTGCTCTCTACTGTAAGTCGTGCAGAGTTACATGTTGAGACTGAATCACCTCACATCTGTACAGTAAGCCAGTCAGCATAGACCCCAATGAGGACTGGACACAGAACAAACCGAGTTCGACTGTTCACGTGAACCAGCTTTTTGAGTATTTTGTATTTTCTAATGTTAGATTCAATTAACACAAAGTTCTGGTGTTATTATTTGGTTATGGTTAAGTCGAGTATTGTTCTAGTTTATGTTTAATCAATGTCCAGGTGTTCACGAGTCTTTTCCTGTTTGTGAAGTCTGATCAAACAGTGACCCCACATGCCGCTGACACTCTTGTTCACAGTCTGGATCGATTACTGCAGCTCTCTTCTTTTGGTCTTAGTCAAAAATCTATCCATGAGCTTCAACGTATCCAGAACTCTGCTGCCCGTATTATCACCAGGACCCCTTCTATGCACCACATCACCCCTGCTCTTTTAACAGGAAGAAACCTCCGGCAGAACCAGGCTCAGGGAGGGGCGGGGCCATCTGCTGTGATTGGTTGGGGTGA
>NW_005187669.1:210849-212797 GCF_000239375.1 Pundamilia nyererei | reverse complement strand
GTGGTGGCTGCAGCCGGGATCGTCAGAGGGGGAGACGCTGCTAGTGGAGAAGTTGGTGCTGGAGCAGTTCATGGAGGGGCAATGATTTTCCAGGCGGCTCATTATAACCCCATGGCAGGGCATATAGGATATGAAAAAACTCTGGAGTGAATAACGGCCTGATTTTATTGGCCGGACATCCGGATGTGAGCCGCTGGTGCGCGTCCTGCCAGCTTGTTAATCAGCCGTTCATACCAAAAGTGCCTTTGCGCTCACTCATGGAGGTCCCGTTTGAGCGCATTGGCACAGACCTCATCGGGGTGTTTCACCAGAGTGCACGCGGCTATCGCTTTCTGTTAGTCCTGGTGGATTATGCAGCGCGATACCCGGAAGCAGTGGCGCTGCGCAACATCTCTGCAAAGAGTGTGGCGCAGGCACTGTTTCAGGTCCCGAGTCGGAATCCCAAAAGAGATCAGGGCACATCGTTCATGTCTCGCACACTGCGGGAACTGTACGAATTACTGGGCATTAACCAGCGTCTACCACCCTCATATGGACAGGCTGGTGTAGCGGTTGAACAAGACTTTAAAGTCCATGATTCGTAAGTTCATTAACGAGGATGAACGGAATTGGGATCGCTGGCTAGACCCTCTGTTATTTGCAGTGCTGGAGGTGCCCCAGGCCTCCACGGGATTTTCTCCCTTTGAACTGCTGTTCGGCAGGAAGCCGCGTGGGGTGCTTGACCTGATTAAAGAAAGCTGGGAGGACGGTCCGGGCCTCGCCAAGAATGAGATTCAGTACGTGCTGGACCTGAGAGCAAAACGCCACACTTTGGGGAGGTTGTCACGGGAGAATTTGCTCCAGGCTCAGCAGCGTCAGCAACGCCTGTATGACAGAGGGGCTAGACTCAGGCAATTTTCACCAGGAGACAGTGCTTGTATTACTCCCTTCTTCCAGCTCAAAGTTGCTTGCAAAGTGGCAAGGACACTTTGTGGTCACACGGCGAATTGGGGACATTGACTATGAGGTCAGACAGGGGAAGAGCGCCGCAGATTTATCACCTCAATCTCCTTAAAGCGTGAAGAGAGGCTGAAAACGCTTCTCTGGTAAGCCTGGTTAAGGAGAGAGAGGAGTTGGGGCCGGAGGTGCCAAATTCTATCATCCCCGCCTCCCTCCCTTGTGATGACCATCTCACACAGGCCCAGAGAGCGGATGTTGACGCCTTACAGCAGCATTTTGCAGACGTGTTCTCCCCCCTGCCCGGCCGAAGGTCTCTCATTGAGCATCATTTTGAAACACAGCCTGGCGTGACGGTGCGTTCACAGCCCTACAGGCTTCCTGAGCATAACCGGCAAATTGTTCAGAGGGAATTGGCTGAAATGCTGAAAATGGGAGTGATAGAAGAGTCGCACAGCGCCTGGTGTAGCCCCATAGTTCTTGTGGTGAAGAAGGATGGGTCTCTACGGTTCTGTGTTGACTATCGCAAGGTGAATGAAGGGTCATGCTTTGATGCTTATCCCATGCCCCGGGTCGACGAGCTCCTGGACCGGTTGGGCACAGCCCGTTTTTTCACGACACTGGATTTAACCAAGGGTTACTGGCAGATTCCCTTGTCTGCCAATCCAAGGAAAAAACACCCTTCTCCAACCACAGCTACAGTATCTGGGGCACCACTTGGGGGCAGGCAGGTGCGTCCACAGGTGGAGAAGACGGCAGCTATTGCATCCTGTCCACGAAAGTAGGTGTATGTCCCTGGCTCAGCTGCAGGGGAGGAGTGGTGCAGTGAGCTCAACGGGGTGGTGCTGGAGAGGCAGGTGAGAACACAGCTGGTGGTTTTTGGTCTGATGACGGTTTCTTCCCTTTTTTTTGTGAGACGGGAGAGGAGCGGGAAGGAGGCTGGGAACAGCTGAGACTGGACTGTCACACCAAACAAAAACTAGAAATAAACGTGGCATCTCGCTATAAAGAA
>NW_005187669.1:207050-210539 GCF_000239375.1 Pundamilia nyererei | reverse complement strand
ACCCTGTGGAACTCCATAATTAACCTCAGTGTGTGAAGAGGACTCTCCATTTACATGCACAAACTGGAGTCTATTAGATAGATATGATACAAACCATTGTTGTAATGTCAAGTGTGGTTGTCATGTCTACGTCTCTCTATGTTTTCCTGTTTTATTTTGAAAGTCTTGTTTCCATGTTCAATGTGTTCAGTTGGTGGCGTCAGGTTCATTTGTGTCAGCTGTGTTTCTCCAGGTGTTTCCAGGGAATGACATCTCTAATTTAAAAACATGACTCCCATGAGGTGCAGATACATTTATGATGATGATGATGCGCTTTCTGCCTGAATATTTTCTGGTAGCGATGCGAAAAAGGGGAACAGGCAGTTTAGGAAAGGGTCCACTCATTAAACCCTCCTAACTTCTTTGGCGAGCAGGCTTTCAATGGTGTCTGGGTCTTCGAGAGCTGACTGGAGGTTTTTACAGGTACAAGAGACCTGAGGCTGGGTAACAATCCCTGGGTGGAAACCTTAAAAACCTTTTACTAAAAAGTTCACCAAGTCTGGGTAAGGGTGATTTTTTTTTTTAAGGCTTCTTTTAAAGCGTGAATATGTATAGGTGTCAAAACAGATAAAACTAGTCTTGTTTGGGGGGGGTTGTGGGGGCATGCTGGGCAGGAATGGCCGCTGCCGCAAAAAGAGCAGGAGTGGAGATAGCAGCACTAAGACATGAGGCAACTGGAATCAGTTTCTGGAGTTGGAATTATTGCAAATGGTGCGGCTTCCTAGGTTCACGATGGGTCGGCCCTTTCAGTCTGTACCTTGTGGCAAAGGCATGCTAGGAATGGATGCTGTGGGTTTGGAAATTTCTGGTTTAGAGGCTGGACCCAAGCAGGTAAGAGTGGATGTGTGGCTTATGGGCTGTCAGTTGCTTTGGGCTGGAATGCTACAAACGGAAGCAGGATGTGACGGAGCACTGCATATCTTGCAGGAGAGTGAAGATCGGACAGCGACAGTAGAGTTCCTGCCCCAGAATGTGTCCTGATTAAACTGTTGTAGGCAAGCTGCTGCTTGAGAAGTGAACTGGATGTGGTACTAGTAAAAGCTGGTGCTGCCGAAGTGTAGGGCGAGATCGAGTATTATGGTCAAGTAGGTATCGAGAACTTGTCTTTGGGAAGGGAAAGTAGTGCAGAAGATGTCTCTGTACAGTGAAAATGCAAAAGAAAACTCGAGTGGAGTGAGCTCTTTTGCCTGAGATGGGGCCGGACTGTGCATGATGGGTGGAGTGGGCTGGTTGAGTGGTGGAAGAATGAGCTGTGCTAGATCTATATATTTACTGACAATGCTTTGTTGGCGAACGTGAGCGGATACTGGGAAAGGTTTTGGAGCCAGTGGGTTGGGAGGACGAATTGCAGAGGCCAGCAAAAACTGACCAATATTAGTTGGAAAAGAAGAGTCCTGGGCTGATTACCAACACTCATGGGGTTCTGTTATGTTTTAAAAAAATCTTTTTTATGTAAAGTTACTATTCTAAAGTACATTTTCTGTCTTGTATATCTTTCAAATGTTAAACACAGACAGGAAAACAACGCGAACAACACCACCAAAAACAACGACCACTTCACTGACAACAAGAACTGCAGCAACAGCGGCAGCAGCACCTGAGGAAATCTTAGGTATGAAAGCAGTTATTCAAAGAACGACTTTTGCATTATTGTGACCAGTATTTAGACAAAATATTAATTTCTGAGTGTTACCCAGTGTGTTTGTTTCAGGACAAACGTACCAGAATAATCAAGTGTTCAGTTGTGTTCCCATACAGCTGAATAACTGTGTGATCAGTGACTGTAGCTGGTGGTGGATGAGGCTCTGATTCCAGATGTTTCTTTGTCCTCCAGTTGCTGATTACCTGTGGCACATGACTGTCCGCACACTGATTGGACTGCTCTACTTAATCATCATGATCAGCATCACTGCTGTTACCTGGAGGAAAGGTGGATGAGCTCAAAGAGCCTCTGTGCTCTCATCATCACTGTTTTCAGACTCATTGAAGTTTAACATGATTCAGCTTTAGTGCAGATGTTTGTGCAGCTGCACATTTGCAGGTTTACAAATAGAAGTCCAACTGCATAAAAGTCTCTGAGAAAATGATCCTTTTAGTCTTAAGAGTTTCAACATGATGTTCAGTTTGTAAATTATAGAGTGAAACAGACTTTAAGCAGTTGTATGATTTATAACCATCCATCATATCCATGTTTGTTTTGTGTGTTTTGCAGCTCGACAGATACAGAAGCGAGACCGCAGCAGATTCTGATCTCTGATGCTCCATCACACAGAAGCAGGACACCTGTGTTAACTATATGCATCGTAGCTGCTCATGGAGACTAAAGACAGTGTGGCACAATAGCAAGCTACTGCTGCTGGGCTCCAGTTTGGTATAAGTGCCTTGCAGATTCAGTATGTACCGTTGTGTCCACAATTTTAAATCATTTGGAAAAAAATTGGTGTTTTTTTTTTTTTTTTTCTTACAGATTTTATTTTGCTGTTTAGCTTCAGTGCGCTGTTGGCTCTGTTGTCATGGCAATAACACCAAATTATACCATGTAAAACTCTGAATAAAAATAACAAACACACCTGCTTAAAAGTAAATGTTGCTGTTGTTGCATCCCCAAGTTGGTCTACGAGTGAGGACAGTAACATCAAACTGGCTGGAAAAACAGGAGAAAACGGTGAAAACCAAAATAGAATGGGCACTCAAGGTTTCTGGCTAAATTAACAAGACCATCAATGAAGGCTAACAAACACCAACAAGCTAACAAAGACGATCAGATCCTAACTAACATACTAACAGCAGTTTCACAAACACAGAGGCCCTGAATGCAGCATCAGTCCAGTTATAAAGGCCCTGGAGAGCATTTATTGGCTACAGGCCTCAGACGTCAGCCAATCCAGTCTTTAAGTCTGACATCATTAGCTGTGTCTGGGCCCAAACTCCGCTGCAGGTCCAAAAGTCAAACGATCACTGCAGCATCACTGAGAGTTAAAAACTGTCTAAATCCTTTCATATTTAATAAAATGATCAGTGTGGCTGATTGGCAGGTGTAATAATTATGTTTAACATCCAGGCATCCATGAAAACAGAATTTATTAAGTTTAACGGAGAAGTTAGCAGGAAGTTAGCTCGCTAGTTTCCATTGAAATATAATATACCATGTTCTGATTGAGGCATTTCAGAAAAAATTAAGTCATACAGGGCTGCTATCACTTCAGACATGAGTGAAGACAGAACACAAAACAGCAGTGAGGTTTGTAGGGTTACTAAAGTTGGGCTAGTTGGTTTATAATGATGTGCTATGTGATCGCTAGTGACACAGCTATGTTAGCATATCAGACACAGTAAAGCTGGACGATGAACGCTAACCTTTTTCCACTATATAAAAGTTAATGTGAGGGTTCCCGATGGTTAGGGACAAATGCAATCGCAGGATGCTGTAAAGCCCTATGGGAGGGTTCC
>NW_005187669.1:193870-197441 GCF_000239375.1 Pundamilia nyererei | reverse complement strand
AAATAAATTTGACCTTGACCTTGGTTTTACTGGCCGATCAACGCAGTTTATAAACTGGTACATGTCACCTTGTTGCTTTGTCTTTAAGTGGTCATGTGATTGACCACGACTCCTTTATTCGTCCTCAGTCAAACAGCAGCACTCGTGTGATTGTTTTGCCCCCTGAGCTCCAGCTGTTGTGCCAGACAGTGACTGCCGTCCGCAGGAGCGCGCACATTACTTACGTGCAGTAAGCTGAACACAGCTTCAGCCGTCTGTTTGGTGAAAAATAATAACACGACTGCATTTTAGTAACTGTAACGGCGTTGTAACAGCAGGAGTAGTAATTAGTTAGATTACTCGTTACTGAAAAAAGTAACGCCGTTATCCCCGTCACTGGTAATAAGATGCACAACCAGCTGGGCTTAGTGTAAACTTCACACTAAACTAGAAGTGTCCTTTTAGCCAAACTCCATCATATTCATATTTCCTTCATATTTACTGATGATATCTGATCAGTATTGATCATAATGAACTATCAGCAAATTCACTTATGAATCATAATTCTGTGTTGAGCCGTTATAACGTTGGGCTGGCGACACGGTTCTCATCTTCTCAAAGTCAGGCAAGAATAAGAAAGGTTGATGATGAGACGTCTACACACACTCTAGACATTAGAATAGACACTTGCTGCTTCGGCTACGTCTCTGCTAACATGCTGATCAAACTGTTTAGCACTCCTTCATTGTTATAAATAAACCACGTATAAGTTTGCTTCTCGAAGAAAGACCTTCCTTCACTGTGAACTGTCCGTCTGTGACTAAAAGAGTATCTAATGAATACAGTATAAACATATAAATGCACAGAAATAAATGTTTGTGTGTGAGAGTCGTTACTGATTGCAGTTTAGTGAAAATGGAGACGTGGAAGTGAGAAACTGGCCAGAAACAGGCGTGTCGAGTTTGTAGCATCACACTCAAAAAGACAAGAGGCTGTAACTGCTGCCAAACGTGCTCCAACAAGTTGCTGAGCAAAGACTGAACACTTGTGTACACGCTACACATTTTTACACTTTGTTATTTTGGGGGATTTGGAGACAAAAAATAAACTGAATCCATTTTGACAACAGGCTGCAACATGTTTCCAGTGATGTTTTTGATCCATGACGCAGTTCGTTGTTGCTTTTGTCCTTTATGGTCACATTTGTGTTTGCAAACATATTTTTCACAGTATGCTTCAGTGGTTTTACTAAGAATAACTCATGTGGGCAGGAAAGCAGCTTTCCATTCTGGGAGTTGTTTTTAATCTTCACTGATGACGAATGATGATTTCATACTTCAAAATAACAGGAACTATTAGTGTTTATTAACCACAAAATACCAAATATGTCACGAGGAGGTTGGTGTTTGCTGGAAGAACATCTGTATGTGGTCAGCCAGCTCAGGTCCTGCTGTGAGCGCAGATAAAAGCTGCGGTCAGAGCCGATGCATTTGCAGGTATCTGAGTGTTGATCAGGATGAGGGTGGATATCTGCTGCTGCCTCTTTGTCCTTGCTCTGGGCTGTAATCTCACTGCAGGTAAGAAAGGCATTAAAATAATCCACCTCCTGCTTCTTCAGCTGGAACAGTTACCATGTTTCATCCACTGCGGCAGGTCTGCTCACTTTATGGTGGAGATCAGTTTGCATAGTTGCAGCTTTATTATTTGAATGTTTTTGAATCTAAACATTTACACTGTGTAAGACAGTGAGATTAATTAAGAATAATTTGTCCTTGAAGCTCAATCTGTTGAACTTCGTGTTCACAGGTTGATTCCCTCAAAACCTTTCCTTTGAAAACTGTTGTAAATGCACGAGCTGTGTGTGGTTAATGTCCTCAGTGCAGCACCTACCTTACTGCTGGAGGAGACAGCCATGAGAGCACAGGGTCTGCACGTTAGTGTCATCTCCACCCAAAGGCCTCTGTGGTTTTAGCATGAATTCTCTCCCTGGTAGATGTGCATCTTTAGTCTGCTCTGTGAAGTGTGATCATGGCTGGATTCTCCAAAGCAGGAAGCCACAGACTTACTCTCTGTCATATGTTTTGGGCTTTGAGAAGAAACATTAGAAGAGACAGACAAAAATGTAGCTTCCCTGGATGTGTAAAGCGCTGTACAAATACAGGCTTTTTACCATTTACAAACAATAATTCGTCTGTCAGTGAGCAGGAAAAGATCTGGGAGGTGTTTTTACACTTCACTGATGACGATGATTTCATTCCCCAACATAACAGGAACAATTAGCGTTTATTAACCACAAAATATCAAAATATACCATGAGGTGTTTGATAGGAACATCTATATTTGCTCAGCAGCTGAGTTCCTGTTGTGAGCGCAGATAAAAGTTGCGCTCAGAGCCGGTGTACGTGCAGGTATCTGAGTCTCTGCAGGTACAATGAATTAATCCACCTGCTGCTTCTTTAGCTTTAAGCCTTATTATCCTTCAGTGTTTCCATTTTATCCATCAGAGCTTCAGCCACTAATACATGACTTTATATTAAAATAAATACATTGAAAAACAGAAGCTTTGTTTTTTAATTTAAACATTTACAACCTTCAATCCACAGCCTGTAAGACTTTTATCAATAAGAAAAACTGAATAATTGTCAGAAATTCTTTATATGAACTTTGTGTCTATGCAACAATTTTCAATGAAAAGATCGTGAGTGAACTTTCCATCAAGATATGAACACAAACTGTGCGTGGTCAAAATAGAGACCAGTGGATAAGTAATGCAGTAATGTACAGCTGCATTAAAAATAATGCTTCTTCTGCAGGAATCAAACATAAAATAATCAGAGACAAGGAGTCCTTCACTCTGCGCTGTCCCCTCTCTGTGGAGGGTAAGGTGACGTGGAGCAGAGAGAGTCATGGAAGCAAAGCTGCCGTACTCACGACCGACGGCGACGTGGACGTACGACACAGCGAGGACACGCGATTCGGGTCGTTGCCTGATAAGTCGCTGGTCATCCTGAAGCCGACTCTCTCAGACTCTGGGAGATACCTGTGCAATAACGAACCAGCGGTGCAGCTGACAGTGATCTCTCCAGGTAACGCCTTGATCCAGCACAGAGTTCAGTCTGACTGTGCTGCAGTCATCGGATTTAAGCGTTTCCCTCCTGTAATGACGAACACTGATGTTTCATATAAGCTCGTCCGAAATATTTCAACGTTTTGGATCACAAAACATTTTTTGATACTGCATACTTTATGATTTTGTTCTAATGTAATTGTTTGAACCTGACTTTATTACATCTTTCAACTGTTCCTCACAGGAGGGCGAGAGACGTCTACGATGACTGCAGCAGAACGAGACGTGGCAGGTAGGAACATAAATCTGAGCCCTGAACTGTTTGTTTCTGATGCTGGTTTTGCACAGAGGAGCGTAAATGAAGGCTGTGATCCTGAGTGTTACGCAGGGAGGACGCTCAGAGCCCAGCTCTGATTGCTGCTCAGTCCTCTGAAGGGTGGCCCTCCGGTCAGGTGAGCTGCACCTGTTATCAGCAGCTCACCTCTAAATCTATGCAATTTAGTGGCCTGGACAAGTCGTCCACAA
>NW_005187669.1:191273-192427 GCF_000239375.1 Pundamilia nyererei | reverse complement strand
TCAAGTCCATGAACACCATTCTGACATAGGTGTCTTTCTTGTGCCGGTGGGAGAAGGAGAGGTGAAGTGGAGTGGAAATAGTATCCTCGGTCGACCTGTTCGGCCAGTATGCAAACTGCAGTGGATCCAGTGAGTGGGGGAGGTTGCTCCTCATGTGTGCCATGTCTCTCGAAGCACTTCATGATGATGTGGGTCAGGGCGATGGGACGGTAAGCATTCAGGCAGGATACTGAGGATTTCTTTGGCACCGGGAAGATGGTGGTGGACTTGAAGCACGCTGGGACGATCATCTGGCTCAGTGAGGAGGCTTTCTTTGCTCGTGTGTTGTTCAGTGCATCAAACCGTGTGTAGAACTTGTTCAGCCCCTCAGGAAGTGTGGCATCTCCATCACAGCTGCTTGGTACAGGCTTGTACTACGTGACAGCCTGAATGCCCTGCACGATCTCTTTTTAACTCACAAGACAATCCTTTTGTCTCACTGTTATTAGAGTTATTGATAATAATAATAATAAGTTTGTCACGGTTTGCACTGGCAGGGAGGGAGGAAGAAGACCCAAATGCAGATGCTTGAAATGAAACTATAAGTTAACAAAAGACGAGCCGTTTATTTGTGGCTGGGAAATATGAGTATAAAATAAAGCAAAGGTGAGCAGGACGAAAGCTAAATGAAAACTTAGACTGGGAAAACTAAACTGTGGTAACTATGATAACAGGTATGAGCATGATTCTGACCAGGAACGTGCGAGAAACTATAACGAGGAAGAAATAAGAACACGAGGCATGAACACAAGCTGAGGAGAATCATGAAATACATGGATGTGATGGGAGGAAAACAGACGAGCTGAGAGAGAATGAAAGAAAACACACAGACTAAACACATACAGGAGGGAATCAGGGGGAACATCACAGGGCAAGCAAAACTAAAAACAACGAACATGGAGGTCTAAGGAGCTTCTCTCATCCGAGAAGCTTCTTCAGGACACTCTTTGAGGATGCCAATGTTCACATGTTGGACAGAGAGGACAGATGGTTTGAAAGAGGAGTGAAAGAAGCATCTATGTCCACTGTGAGCGACCATCTTTGAACAGAGGCGGGGGTTTACGACACCAACTCTCTGCCATCTATAATCCAGTTTTGAGATCCCTTCCCAGACG
>NW_005187669.1:187090-189616 GCF_000239375.1 Pundamilia nyererei | reverse complement strand
GCAGCTGTATTATCACTGTGGGTAATTCGACTAACTGGCAGGTGTTTGTATACTGACGCTCTTATTTTAGGGTTTGTAACTTTCAGCTTTTGGTTCATGTTTGTCCCGTCTGTGTCCATCTATGTGTCATCAGCGTCTCGTCTGTCCTGTCATGTCTCCATGTCTGTTTTGATTCAGTTATGACTCAGCCCACTACGTGTAATAATAATAATAATAATAATAACTTTGTTTAAAAAGCGCTTTCAGACAAAGTGCTGTACAGCTATTTGAAAGAGACAAATAAATAAAAGTGATGCAAAGCAATACAAGTTAAAACACAATAACAAGTTTAAACATAATAAAAGTTAAAAACGCTAAAAATCAAAAAAACTAAAAGGCAAAGAATTAAGACATGTAAGACCGGGTGAACAAGAGGGTCTTCAACTTGACTTTAAAAAGCTCCACAGAGCAGCCTGCCTGATATCTGGAGGGAGGCTGTTCCACAAAAAAGGGGCACGAAAAGAAAAACACGTTTTTTTCTGGCTGTAGGAACCTTTACAAGGCCAGAGTCCTGAGATCGGAGCGCACGGGATGGAGCATAAGGGTGCAAAAGATCAGAGAGGTATGAAGGTGTCAGTCCGTTTAAAGCCTTGTAGGTGACCTTAAAATCTGCTCGAACCTGACAAGGTAGCCACATACAGGGGTGATGTGCTCAAATCATCCTCCTGTAAATATATGACTGCGTCTGCCTCGGTTCATCGATTCATCCTCGCTCGTTGTAGGGGAAGTTTCAGTCCGTCAGTTTTTCTCACAGTCACTTCAAAGTTATCTTCAGCTAGTCACTTACTGCGCTGCCCTCTCAGTGTTTTGTATTTGCTTTTTGGTTTTCATCGTCTTTTTCTTTTGCGTCTCAGCCGATCTGCTTCCCATCAGAGAAAGTCTTCTGTCCAGTGAAACTCTGGACAGTCACATGCTGTATCAGCCAGTGTCTTCACTGTGGCGCCATACGAGGCTCAGGAACAAAGATCCTTGAACAAATTTACAGTATTCAAAGTGTTTCATGAGTTGTTGTCACGATGCTCTGAACCTTTGTTAAAAGCTCTCTGAGATCAGACTTCAAAGTCATGATGATGCTACATGATAACAGCTCAGTCATTCGTGACGAGCCTCGCTATGGCGCCGCAGTGACACGTTTTTCCACCGATTACCGTCTTAACTTGATGTTGGTGTGACACAAAATGTGTTTTCATTTATTTCCTTTAACTTTCTATGTTTAGATTGTGATCACAGTCATTTCTTCAGTTTTTCCATAAACAGCTTTTTCTAAAAACTCCCTTTGTTACGAGTCAGTGGTCAGGAAACTAAAAATGGAAGCGTCCTTGGATGTAGGTCTTACATGATGAGAAATATGATTTCATACTGAGCTCTAACAGGAACTTCATCAGTGCTCATCAACCACAAAAGAAGGCCGGCCCGTACGGGAGGATGAGCTGAGTTCCTCTTCCAGCAGAGATAAATGCCGGTCAACCTTCTGCAGATGTCCGAGTCGTGACCATGATGAGAGTGAATATCTGCTGCTGCCTCTTTGCCTTTTTTCTGGGCTGTAACATCACAGCAGGTAAGAACATCTCAGAGTTTCATTCAGATAATCCAGCAGCCGTTCTTTACATGTCAGGATTAACCGGTGTATTTGTATATGTTGATCTCAACATGAAATACAGCAGACTTCAAACCCATTTACACCTTGGGAATATTTGAGGTATTTGACTGGAAAAGAAAATCTATTAAGCTCAGTAGAGATGTGTTCAGGGTCAAAGTTGAGTTTGGGTTTAACCCTCGTGTTGTCCTCGGGTCATTTTTTCGCCATCAAAAAATTGCTTTTATTCATCAAATGGTCTGAAAATAACAGGAGCTATTGAGCACTATGCTATGCATGACTGGAATAAGTTTTAAGTAATTTGATTTATTTATGGGGTTTTTTATGGATTTACTAACACCTGTGGTCCTCAGGGGTCAAAAGTGACCCCAAAGTGTTGCAAAGGGTCACGCTGTCACACCAAACTGCTTTCAAACATCTTTGATCTTGGATCACTGATGTGTGGGGTCATGCAAAGGTCATAACAACCACCACAACAACAAAACAGGCCGCACAATGAGGAGGCAGGTCTACATTCAGTTCAATTTTCTTTATACAGCACCAAATCACAACAACAGTCGCCTCGATGTGCTTCATATTGTAAGGTCGACCTACACACACACAGAAAGTATTTTTACCATGTTGTGTAATGACCAGTAGAACAATACACATGTCGTCCTCTAATATAATGAGGAGGAAGAATCAACATGTTACCTATATTTGCAGTAACGTGAGGAAACACTGATCTGGTCTTCTAACCTTCCCAGTGACAGACGATGCCTGACTCTCTCATGTGCCTCAGAGAAAGATGATCTACCACAGTCCAAGCACATGTGCCAGGTCCCATACTCCTTCAGTGGCTTTTCTACTCGAGTACTGAAAGCATTACACACAGTGTATTCTGCTTGTAT